>NC_134830.1:96313211-96614527 GCF_004210375.1 Tachypleus tridentatus
AACTACTACATAGCCCTGCAGGCCTTAAGATCACAATTCATAAAATTGGTTGCAATATTACAGATAAAGTATTTTACAATTTTCAAAAGATTTAATATTTATTACATAAGTATATTAATTAACAGAAATATCTTTATCCTGTTTAGAAGCTCTTTAAAATTCTTAGACAATAAAGTTCAAATACCCTTAAACAATCTCATGCTTTTAGCAACATTTAAAAATGTCTTTAAAGAGTATTCACTTATAAATATTTTCAAAGAATTTTGTAATATGAAAAGAATGTATTACTCTTGTTACCTGATTTTGTTTCTTTTCCATTTTCTGCATCAGTTCTCTTTCTCTCCTTATCTTTCTCAGCACAAATTTTAGAATCAAAACTATCTGAAAACATGTCAAGAGCATCATCAGTTGTTTCTGGTACAATTTCAGTTCTATTGTTTGCTGTCTTTGCCATTTTATTTTTATCCTCAGCTTTCAAAAGAAAATCTAATTTCTCATAAGTTTGTTCATAAATGTCCATATCTCCAGACTGTAAAATTTCATCTGCAAGTTCAGTGAGCTGAAGCAACTTTTGTTGATCCACCTCAGAATTATTTTCACTGTTTGTTTTCTGGTTTCTCCTATCCTTTAACCAGCGACGGCTGGCAGTGGACTGCTTTATGTTACTTCCACCACCACCATGCCTACAAATTGCTTTTTGAACAGTTTCTCCAGGTTTCATAAGTTTCAGCATTTCCTTATAATTATTTAATTTGTCAGACATTTCCATACTGCTTTCTTTATCAGATTTACTTTCATCGTCCAGATTATCTTGTGTAATTTCTTCTCTGGATTTGATCTATAAGGTGATAAATAAGCAAAAGTATGGAAAAAATAACAGAGCAATCATTTTTGTATTTAGTCACTGACATTTTCTTATACTTTTATACAAATTGTGCTTTGAACTATAAAACAATATATTTATTACTTCTGTTAAAAAAAATAATTTAACATCAACACAATGAAGCATTTTGAAGAATGATTCTTAAAATTTATCACAAATGTAATTTAGTAAAATAACATTAGTATCATAAAATGTGATACAGCATGACTGTCTACAACTATCGTTTTTTTTCTGTTACTGAAATGGTATTTACAAATCTACACTAAACTACATTTAAAACAAGACTGGAGAAAAAAAAAATTAAACACCTCCCTCTACGTTGAATTTCATAAAGTAAAATTTTATTTGGCATGATAATATCAATAAATGACCTTCCTATTTCATAATCCATTTAATATTTTCCAATTCCACTAATGTTTTATAAAATCATATTCATATTTTTCATCAACTGTAACTAATTATGAATAAAAAAACTTCTGTATCTTGAAATACGCATATAAACCTCCTGTAAGATGTTATATTTTGATGTATCTTCTTGAATTTCTGCATAATTTTAAACATAGTTCTAAATAGTATTTTTTGACTTATGATCAACTTTTCCTTTCATAAAACACACCTAAAAGAATGTTAAATATTAAAATAGGAAAGCAATTTTTTCTTAGTTTACACTTTTTAAAAGGACTAAATGCAAAAGTTTGTTAAAAACGAACATCTACATGTAACAAAAAAGTATTTAGATGATTTAAAGATAACAACATTTGATATTTAAAATTTGTATGACACAGCAGTTTGCATACCACATGTTTTATTTATTACTCAGTTACCAAGACTTGTCAGGCACACACTTTAAAATATTTTAAAGGTATATGAACTGAAAGAAAATGGGTTGCAATATGATTAATTGAATCCAATGGGATTCTTTTCTATTTCATTATCTTTCTATCTGTGATAATGAATGATGTCAGTATTGGCATATTTCTTTTGGTTTTTTGGTTAAGTGATGTACAGAGGTTCATGTGTAAGCATACTTCTTTTATATCTGTGATCTATTAGTTTAAGAAGCAAACATTGATGGTGAAACTGTGTAACCTTCAAAATGTGGGAGCCCAGAATTTGTCGTCTTTTTTTGATAGTTTCTGTTGCGATGCTTATAGTTGTCTAAATAAAATCTTAGAAGTTTCATTATATTTTATAGTGTTGACCTTGTGCTTTATAAAAGCAATTTTGGTTTTGCTTTAAAATTACTTTTGCAATGTTTTTTTTTTGTAAAAAAATTAGTGGAAAAAATTGTCACTATCTAATAAAGGTTAGAGGTGTGACAATGAACTATGTATTGGTGCATTCAATCTTTTTTTTTTCCTTTTTTTACTTCAATCCTTGTGAGACTCATGCTATGGTTCTGCAATGAAGTCTTGAAATCCAATTCCTGAGACATGAAGATAATAAAGGCCATGCCTTTCTTCACTTTGTTTAAACCCTTCAGTAACTATGTGTACTTCAATTTCTCATTGAACTGTTTCATTAATGTTGTCTATCTCCTTTAGTTTAGTTTCTGATTGGCTGGATTCTGTGATAACTTGGTGATATGTTTCACAAGGTATAATGAAACAGCTGAAAAGGTTTTTTCTGTTTTAAAGATCATTATCTGTAGAATTATGTGTTGAGAATAGTTGAAGAAATTTGGTATTAAATATTCATAGTAGAAAGTTGGAAGCTTGTTGATTGTGGAAACTGCTACATTATAAGTATCTAAAAAAAAATTAAAACCAAATGCTTTTCAGAATAATAAACAGATGAGGTGAGTTTTAATTTTAAAAATTTCTTTTTTACAACTTGATTTTCATAATGTTTTAGTTCATGAAAAGATAAAGCAATGTGCTAATTGTATGCTGAGATAGTTTAATTTATAAAAGTTCCAAGACAGTTTTATAAATATATAAAAATAAAGAAACATACACATGACTGAATTAGTAGCATATGATTTTGTGGAGAACCAACACAGTATGAAAAAAACTAATGCTAAGGAGATAATCTTTTGGGTACCTGTTAGTGAATTTAAAGCTTTAAGCTTTGTTTTTCATGTGTATTCTTTAATAAATTTAATTAAAATTAAATTAGAAGTTTATTAGGTCAGACTGGAAATAAATTAAATGAACAAATTACTTAACATTTCACAAGGCTGGGATAAGCTAATAGTGTCACTTGATTGTAAGTTTATCAGTTATTTACAGTAAGTCTTCTGCTGCAGTTAACTTCTTATCACATACTTAGATAGGGTCTAAAGTGCAATGTAAAGTGATTAAAAAAATAAGTAGATATGAAAAGGCTAGATAGCTCAGGCTGTTAGGATAAGTAAGCAATTGCCTGTTACAAACTGCAGTTACTCTAAAAGGAAAAAGAAACAACAAATGATTGATTTTATTCAATGTTGTTTTAGTTTTTCATTTGATGATTTATCTAGAATTTGGATAGGAAAAAATAAGAGAATAAATATAAAGTTTTACCTAAAAGATTTTAACATTCATTTAGGAGGTACTAGATGTTAAGTCAGAGAAACACGAAAACTGAAGGATGAAGTATTTTTATTCTTAGCATTAAAATCACTTTTGCTAAGATTGAGTCAGTAAAGGTTTTGTAACTTCAGTACACTTCTTTAGTAAAAGTAATAAAATCTGATGTTTTGCATGAATAGACTTATTGCTTACTAAAAGCTTCCAAAGTTCATGAAGATCCACTTAGTGCATACAGAGTTATAGTATATATATTTCTTGGTTACATAGTGGTTGCAAAGTCAGTGAAAATGATGAAGCTTGTACACAGAGAGTTAACTGACAGTATGGCATAAATGATATGAAAAATTACCAACAGATAATAGCATACTTTCCACTTTTGAACTTTAATTTTAATGTTTGTAAATGTTATAGGCTTCCTGATATAAATCAACACATATCATATATATTTGTTTCAATCTCTGAAACAAATTTCAGAAAATAGCCCAGTGTTACTGTTAATGTTTACTGTTTAATTCCCAGAATATATTTAAAATAAATCCATAGAGGAAAATCTAAATATCTGAAACACATGACCAAAATATGAGGAAAAACTTACACATGAATAAATGGCTTTTTATATGTTCCACAGAAAGATAAATATTTTTTACATAAATCACACAAAATAGCTACATAAATGTGAAAAATAGATTAACTGTAAATATTTTTACAATAAATAAAATGTTCATGACCTCTGTTATCAACATTTATGGTAATTTATTCACAAAATAATTATTATTTTGGAATAATAATAAAAAATTACTCTTTAGTTTAATAACAAAATAAAGCTATAAAACATTTGAATAAAACACTCTTTATCTTTGTATGGGCGCAATAAATATGACTAGATTCATTCTTTATGATGTAATATGGATCAAAAATGCTTTAAATGAAATGACAATACCAGATGTGTAAAGATACAAATACTAACTACATACTTACAAAGCTAATATTCCATATTTTGATAGTATATAAGTTTTAAGTTATTATTTTTACAACAAAATCTCAATTTCTTTTTGTATAAGAGTTGTGACATTTGCTCTCAAGGCATCCCCTCTTCTCTAAGTACAAAACTTAATGTAAATTATTTGCTATAATATCCGCATCACTCAGGCAAACAAATTTTTCAAAGCCTTCAATCTTAATTGGTTACAAAGTCACAAAACAGTCAACCAGACTTGTCACACCCAGCTGTTATAACCTCTCTTTAAGAAATTGTCAACAGTTCTCTCTTACATACAGTACTTATTATTTATAGCCAATACAAAGACATGGTTTGCATATATCAAAGAACAATGCTTTCTGTAAAGAGAACTGTCAAACTTGCTTTCAGCTTAATCTTGATTCCCATGAGAAACACAGCAACGAGCTTAAAGTTTAGCAAGTTCTGGTCGTATAGTTAGAAAACCAGAAAAGTCGCGATAGTTATGGGACATTGTCTGCTTATTGCACATTATTATTCTGTGTTGTTTGGTGCATTATTTAATTAAATAAAAGGTTATTTAGTGCAATACTATCATCAGTATAATAAAGAATGGTTAAGAGTCATCAACACTCAAAAAAAAAGGGAGCAGAGATCCAGGTTAGTACTTTTTTTCATGCTTTTCATGTTTATTCTTCATTTATTATTATAAAAAATAACCAAGATGTAAAAACAGGAAATATTAGGTGTAATAAATAATAACATAATGTTACAGATTTACTATTATATATTTATTTTTATATAAATGATGTTTCTGATGTTTGTTTTGGTTGAATATATATTTAAAAATGTGTGTAACTTATACCACTAAATGTGTATTGCAAAATTCACTATATTTGTAGAACAGTCTCAAGGATAAAAATCAACAATATAATGTTTTACAAAAGTACAAGCATATCAATAGTATTGTTGCCCAAACATAAATTTCTAGAAACTCTCCTCTCAAGCTTATAAAAGGTAACCAACACAATGCAAAGAGAGAATTTTTTATTGATGGTTTGTCACAATTAGTGTACTATAAACTTCAAAAACTATAATTGTGATAAGCACTTATTAATTGGAAAGATTACAGATATTTGACCAGGAAGTTTACAGATTTCAAACATTACAGACCATTTAATCTGAGTAACTTTGAACTTCAGTATTTCCACAAATATGTTGCATAACTTCAGCAGAAAAAAAACTTGTGTGAAGGGATAATAGCTAGCTACCCATTATGTGTACTATGCTGATATCAAGTCGAAAGTAAATTGGTCAACAAGAACTATCAATAAATTGTTCAGTTCCAGACCAGATAGAAGACTCAATATTGCTTTTAATCTTGTAAAACTTTTGTAGTTAAATCATTATATATAATAACTTATTATAAATAGTATTGTGTTATGAAAGAAAATTGCATATATCAATCTTGTTGACAAATATCTTAAAAATTATACATATCAACGTTCAATTAATTTCTAAATTACAATCTCTGACTATTTGATATCATGATATGTAACACATTAAGCAAAAACATATCTGGAATAAATTGCAGAACATAACAATAAAACTTTCTCATAAAATACAACTGCAAGGACCTCATGCATAATGTAACTTGATAGTATAATGTGAGCTACACATTTGGCAACTGATTTACAACTTATAAAGGCTCGAATAGTAATTAGACAGGATTCAAAAGACAATAAAGTTTCAGTGTTAATAGATGTATACTGTTATAAATGTAAAGCATTTTAGGGTAAACAAATGTAATTTTATATTACAACTTGAAATCATTCTAGATAAACAAAAGGGTAATTTATATTTATTCTTAATTTGTTTTGATGGTTACAATTCTCATTCAAATTGACCAAACCTTGTACAAAGTTAAGGCAAAGAAAACAACAATAATAAAACAAAAAAAACATTTTAGATTTACTTAGGAGGTTTTAGAGATTATACAAATAAATTTCAAGATCTTTGAGAGAAAGTAAAGTATTTTTAATCTTAACATGAAAATCACTTAGCACTCAGACTATTATAAAGAAATACTACACATGTTCATACACAAATCTTTAGCCAAAATACTTCATTTAAAAAAATATAATTTTCTGTGTACAAAAGATGTAATGTTTGCTAAAAGTCTGCCAAATTTTGTGCAGATACAAGGTGTATTAAAAGTTATAGTTGAAAATTACAAATAGCACAAAATAATTATGAAGTCAGTTTAACTGATCAAAATCATAGTGAGAGAGCTAATAGAACAACAACTTGATTAAGTCAATCGTATGTCACACAATCCAAAACAAAACTGACACGTATGATAAAACAGACAAGAGGTGAATACTGGACAAACTACACTGACTATCAGAAACTTTTGCACTGTCTTATTACATGTATGTTATTGACATACATATATTGAGAGGCATTAAAAATGCAACAATGTACATACAGTTAAACAATTTTAATACTCCAGGTTACACATAAGTTTTGTATGAAACAACTCATTTTATTACTTGTTGTATTTTTAATGCTGCTCAGTATATATATATATATAACATAATCTTTGACCCAACAACTTAGTAAATGTAGAAAACCTAAACTGAACACATAATTGTAATTATGCTTTTACTGATAATGAACAAAACTTTTTAGAAAACAAAATTGCCATTGTCAAACTTCTGCTCTTTATTGTTGTAACAAATACTGTTTTTGCATCTCGGTCATTTTCTATTACATCTTTTGATTATTTAGAAAAATTATTTTAATTTGAGTGATACCAAACAGTGATAACTACTTATAAAACTGTATCAGTTGCTCTTAAACATGGAATTATTTGTTTCACATCTGAGAAAGAGTCACAAAATTTTGCACATTCGTTTTCTGTGCTGTCTACCAATAAAAAGTAATTACTCATACAACCAACCCTCTATATCTCCATAATAGTTGTCCTTACCTTAACCCAATCAATATTGTCAAGCCAGCTGTCTCTTATTTCTTTTTGATCTTTGTGAAAAATATACATTCCTTCTTTATCAAAATGGCCTTCTTCCAATTCTTCTTTCATGTTAAATGGTGTGATGCGAATATCTCCTTCAAAGTCTACAGTAGCTTCCTCTTGTCCTTGATGAAATGAAAAAAAGGTCCACAATGACAATATTTGACTTGTCAGAGAAAAGTTACCACCATCACTGAGAAAAAGATATTTTTCTGCTAAGGTATTCTTTCTTACCTTCATGAATAATGCTGCCTTTATTGACTAAGTCACTTTTCGAAACCATTCACCATTGGTTAGAAAGCTTCTCATTTACATAGAATTAAATTACCTACTCACCCAATCCATAGTTAATTTACAGTTAAAGACATGTGATTGGTCACACACAAAAATATAAATTTTAATTATTAAATTTTATAACCTAAAAAATGTACGAACAGCAACTCTTTCTATATATATAAAATTGTTTTAAAAAGTGCAAATAATCTTCCATGAGTTTAAAAACTGAACACAGCTAAGGAGAAAGAATTAAATACACACTTTCTCCTTAGCTATTTTGAGTTTTCAAACAACAGAAAATTATATGCACTTTTTTAAAACAATTTCCATATACTAATAACAGTGACACCAGGTACAAACTGTGCTGATCTTGCTCATGTGCAGCACTTGTATATTTGGTTCATGAAGTTGTCACAATTATAAAATGTATAATGCTGTGAAACGTACATCTTTGACTAAATTAATATGTTACAGCCTTTCTCAAAGAAGGATCATTATATAGTGAGATTGTTAAATGACAAAGAGAGATATAAAATTTTAGTCTTAAATTTTAAGGCAGATATGGATTTTGAAACCATGCACAAGTCAAAATGAAGCAACATACAAGATCTGTTCAAGAAATACGCGGACTGACGTCATAAAACAAAATATACTTTATTTAGAAGTTACAGGTCTGGGACCCCTTCAAAGTACTCTCCTCCCCAATGCACACACTTATCCCAATGGTGTTTCCACTTGTTGAAACAGTCCTGGTACGCTTCTTTTGTAATGTCCTCCAGCTCCTTCGTCACATTTGCCTTAATCTCGGGAATCGTCTCAAATCTTCTTCCTTTCAAGGGTCTTTTGAGTTTGGGGAACAAGAAAAAATCGCAAGGAGCAAGGTCAGGTGAGTAGGGGGGTGGGAAAGAACAGTGATCGAGTGTTTGGCCAAAAACTCACGAGTTCTGAGGGCTGAATGAGCTGAAGCGTTGTCGTGATGGAAAAACCAGTCGCCACTCCTCCACATTTCTGGCCTTTTGCGACAGATGGCATCCCTCAGACGTTTCAGAACTTCAATGTAGTCTGGTTAACTGTGGAGCCTTCGGGGAGGTACTCATGGTGAACAACACCCTTACCATCGAAGAAAACTCTCAGCAGCACCTTGACCTTGGATCGAACTTGGCGAGCATTTTTGGGTCTGGGGGATGTTTCACCCATCCACTGGGACGATTGGACCTTTGCTTCAATGTCATAACCATAAACCCATGATTCATCACCTGTTATGATACTTGACAAGAAGTTTTCATCTTCTTCTGAACGATCAAGCAGTTCCTGACAAACCTGGACGCGATGGGCTTTTTGTTCGTCCGTCATCAGGCATGGCACAAATTTCGCAGCAACGCGGTGCATCTTCAATTTTTCGGTCAAAATCTCGTAACAAGATCCAACTGATATCCCACACTCTTCAGCAAGCTCCCTGACAGTCAGACGTCGATTTGCCGGCACCAGGGTGTTGATTTTGTTGACATGTGGATCGTCAGTTCACGTGGAAGAACGTCCAGGACGCTCATCATCTTCAATGGATTGTCGACCATCCTTAAAACGTTCATGCCACTTGAAACATGCCGTACGCTTCATAGCAACATCACCGTAAGCCGTGTTAAGCATAGCAAAAGTTTCAGTTGCAGATTTTCCAAGTTTAACAGAAAATTTCACAGCAAGTCGTTGCTCCTTCAGGTCATTCATTCTGAAACCTGCCAAACGAAAAAATCGCACTTCACTTAAAACCGCATAGCTAATACACAAATGAAGATATCTGCAATCGGGAAATGGCGTCGTAATCAGCTGATCTGAGCAAACCTAGTGACACCAAGCAGATTCCCCTGGAACCAACTGGAGCCGCGCAATTCAAACAGTCCGCGTATTTTTTAACAGACCTCGTAATCATCCATAAGTTTGAGGCTATTATTTTGAAAGAGTATAATAAAAAATGCCATTGTAATAAAGCTATGTATTTGATATCATAAACAAGTTCACACAATTTCAAGTTTTATAAAAACTCAAGTTTCTAACCTCACTTATAAGAGTATTTTTTTATGAGAACAGTGGCCAAATAAATTAGAATCTCAGCAGTCTAATTCAACTACATATTCTCAAGACTCCCTTGTGAAAAGTTGAGCAAGGCACACAATCTTGCTATCAGAATGTACATGATCAATAACAGACAAAGTAGTTCTCAAGGCAACACAAGACTTGATTCTATACGTATGTTACAGATTTAACTTTTTCACCAAAGGTAAATTTGAATATATTATCTGTGATTTAGAGGTCTAATATATTCCTTGAAAGGTCATACCTGCTGCTATGAACTACAGATTCACCTACTCAAGGTGTAACAAAACAAAGAAATACAGCAGTGATGTGCATACAAGATCTATCAGATTTTTTAGTCCTTTTAATTCATCAAAGAGTGACCTAAGTTAATTTAGGTATATGAATAATATTATGGCATTGCACCTAATTTATTATTTATTCTTTAATCAATCTATATTTAAGTTACAGATTATTTTCTTTTTCACCAAAAGTGAAATTCAAAATAATGTCCTTATGAAGTATGATTTATTGGCATTAGTATAAATCAATTTTCAGGGTATAATGTATTAATTAAATAGTTCTCAATTCAACTATTACATCTTGTAATTACCTTCTAACTCTTCAGGATCCAAAAAATTGTATTTTTTTGCAGCTTCCTCATCATCTTCTTCATCACTATCAAGTGAATTTTTAAAATTTCTTCCTGTGCTCATACAGTCATCTTCAAATCTCTTTTCCAGTGGTTCCATAAAGTTCTCTTCTTCAGCAAGTTTTCGTTTTGCCATTATCTTTACTTTATTACAGATGATACTGAAATTAAACTATTTGTCAATTCTTATTCATAACAATGGAAAAGTAATTGTTAAAGATGGAATATTAAACAACTGATGTTTAAATACATACTTTTAAACATGAAAACTTCTTAAAATATGTTCTAAATGAACAAAAACATTTAAAACAGACTAAATTTTTATCTTGAATTTGATGTGTATACCCATAAAGACCAACTACTTAATGTGCTTAAAGTGAAAAATAAAAATTATGCTGCATCAACTATCTAATATCAAAATAATTGGAACTTCACTACCTGATAATGCTCACCATAAACAGGTTTTGTTTAATAACCTAGTGTATGATACCAAGATACAAAAAACATAACTTGTAAAAGAAAAAAAAAATTTTTTTCCTTTGTCAATCAACACCAAATCTGACACAATGATACAGGATGATGAGGAAGGGCATGGGGGTTATCCCTCCCCTCCAATTTCATACTATTAGAATTCTTGAAAACAGTACACCTTGCTTTTCAGTATTAGCATTTTTATGTATTTTTACTGCACTTCTAGCATTTATGATGTTAAGAACAAAAACAGAAACTCAATTTCCCATTCTTTGTTATGAATAAATTTTTAATTCACCTGTTTAACAGATGAGTACTCTAGTTAATACGATAAATTTTCATGTACAAAAAGTTTAGAACTAAAAAGTAGCTTAATACTATATCTGTTATACCTGAAAACATGTATATGTTAAATGAAACCTAGTAACATGTTAATGTTTTTTAAGTTAGAAAATATTACAAACAAAATTTACAAATTCAAGGTTCAAGTTGAAATGGAAGAGAATAATGTAATAGGAGCTACTAAAACTTTGTTAGGTTTGGAGAATATTATAATACTAATTATTCCCATATTCTAGGTTAAAAATTATCCAGGAGTAGCAGAATCTTGACAGAAAGAATGGAGTGGCTCTCTATATATAAGTGATGAAATACAATCTTTCAGGAATGAAAACAAATCAAAGATTTTGAAATACACACATTTTAATCATGGATTTCAATTATAATATAGTTTTAACTTGCATTTGCAACAAGATATCTCATTAGACAGATGAAGTAAATGAAAAATTGTATAATGTTATAATGGCTGTTACTAAATAATGATTGGTTTGTTTTGATTTGACTTTCATGCAAAGTTACTCAAGGGCTTTCTGCACTAGCCATCCCTAATTTAGCAGTGTAAGGCTAGAGGGAAGGCAGGAAGGTAGTCATCACCACCCACTTCCAACTCTTGGGCAACTCTTTTACCAATGAGTAGTGGGACTGACCATCACTTTATAACACCCCCACAGCTGAGAGGGCAAGCATGTTTAGTGCGATTTGAACCCGCAACCCCATGGATTATGAGTTGAATGCCTTAACCCACCTGGCCATACCGGGCCACTAAACAAAGATAATAATAAATGTTATATTTCGTACATTCTTTAGATTACTTAGATATTGCTCTTGGCTATATTATTTGTTTACAACAAAGATCAGCCCAACATTGTGAGAAAAAAAAATTGTATTCAAACAATATTACTAACATTCTTTATGCTTTTGAGTATGTAAGCTCAAATTCTGGAACCAAAATTTACATATAATGCATTATTTGAATTTTGTACCATTTTTTGACTAAATGAGATGTACAATGCAATTCTGTTCCAAGAGGTATCCATAATGCACACAATGATCTTTCTCTTCAGCAACACATCACAAACAGACTGCTCTTTAAAACAAGTTGTAATGAAATTAAGATTTTAGGTTATACTTATAGAGGCATTATAATTCATTGTGTAACTCACTGGTTAGGCGTCATTTGGAATACTGTGTTCAGTCTTAAGCTCACTACCTTAGGAAGAACATAGAATTACTGGAAAGGGTTTAAGAGGGTTACTAGGATGATAACAATGGGATAGAAAGAGGGCTAAATAAAATTTATATGACCATTTTCTCCGGAAAAAGAAGAATTAAATGGCATCTCCTTGAAATGTGTAAGATTATCATAGGATTTGATTGTGTTTTGATGCATCATATTTTTTCCGACTTAGTAGTTAGAACGGTTCATTTAGGAAACAGAATAAGAAACTGTAATAGAGGAAAGAGTCATTTTCAACTAAGATAGTTTTATTTTTCTAACACTTTTATGTTAGTAAAAACAGCTTACCTATACCCAACACCTATTCTAAAGTTATAAGGAATATGATTTAAAATTCACAAACACTCACTAAACACCGGAGACAAAACGTAGTTCCTTTCTCAAAATATCCTAAAATTCGTACGTCCTCTATCGGTTTCCAGTAAAATCGGAGTACATTTTCATCAAAAATTATACTTTTATGTTTTGTTTCGTTTTTCATCTAACATAACAAACATTTTAAAGAAAGTTGAGAATGGTTATTACTTTAAAAATAAAGGGTTGGTGTAAGTAAAGGCATCAAATGACCTGTTAAAGATCTAAGCTTAAATTAAACAACAATTGATATAGTTTTGATCAAACTACTTTTTACTGCAAGTACGGTTTGTTTGTTTTTAAATTTCGCGCAAAGCTAAACGAGGGCTATCTGCGCTAGCCGTCCCTAATTTTGCAGTGTAAGACTAGAGAGAAGGCAGCTAGCAGGGGCGTAGATCCTGGAAGGATGGGTGAGATATATTCTTCCCTTCATTTTAGGTGGAGGGTATGGTGCATACAATCATCCCCCCTACAGTTTGGTCTGTTGAATTGTTTTATTGCATCACAGGCCTACAAATTGTGTATTTGTTATAGTGATTCTCGTGTTCTTACCAATCGAATTACATAATTAGGCCTAGATGTAAGCTTTTTCAGCAGCCGAAATGTACATCTTTAATATTGGCGTGCTTCTAAGTTTTACGATCTAAGAGATAGTTCGTAAGTATCAGTCAGTATGCCTAAGTATACATACAAGACTCTACAAGCACTATCACAGAATCTAGTTACGTCTTGTACGTAGTGTCAGATTATGTAAAATTTTCATCACAACAGATTGAACAGAACATGAAATTCGAAAATATTACTCCCAAGCCTAAACTCCTGTGATATAGACCTGGCAGGCCATTTATAGCTTGTAGCTGCATCAACCTTATGTGGATATAGTGCGGTTTTCCTACGCCATTTGTTTTATTGTCGAACGCCTTACTCTCCTTAGCTGCCGAAATCCGCTGACCATAGTGTACGTTTAGTGTACAGTTAACGACAGGTTCGGAGCGCTCGGATCCAGATGCGCCCTACCTCACCCCCTCCGTTCCCTCTAGTCTGACCCTCGATTTTACAGACCTGTGTTTGTAGTCCTCATTAATCCATGAAATTTCAGATTATCACCGCCTTCTAATAAAGTGCTGGTGCTTTATGGTGAAAGAACGATATATTTTCTTATCATAGATAGTAAAAATTATTTTCTTGTATAATTAGAACATAAAAGGAGCGATTTCAACGGCCTGAAGCCTCTACTCAAATTGTATTGCTAGTTTTTGTTTAGGTATTTTTATTTTATAGACGTGCTTATAGACATTATATCACAACGTGTTTGCCTTTTGATAAGCTTTAACAGGAATATAATATATTTGCGATTGTTTAAGTATTTTTCGAGAAACTTGCAATTACTTGTGTTGTAACTAGCACACATTATTGTCCCAGCGATGCCCAGGCTCGATAGTCACTGTGAGGTTCGCGAGTTCGACTTAAATATATTCTACAGTTCAGTCCTACTTCCATTCTGTTTTATCTTCGTTCGTTGTATGTTAGAGTTTTTCAATAAACACTGTATTTTAGCTTGTTGAGTCATCTGGGAAATATATTCCAATTATGACAAGCAAGCGTCTGAAACTTTCCGATATTAGACAGTTCTGCAAGCCAGTAGTACTACTAGTACTACAAGTGACAATGCAGATGCAGATAATCCAACAACCTCAAGCAAAGGAATAGAAACTTGCCATACAGAGGAAATACTAATACCACAACAGAAAGCAAAATCTCAAAATATCAACTTCCAGGGCAAGTGGTTTGATGAGTTCTCATGGATGCTCTTCGACAATCAGACTCAAAAAGTCATATGCTTTCATTGTGCCAAGGCAGAAAATAGAGCCTTTTTACAAGGAAATTGGAAAAGCCAGTGGAGTATACCTTCATATCCACCGGTTTTTGCAACTGAAAAAAGGCAAAACAGAAATTCAACGAACACCAATCCTCCTCTCAGGACAAATTCGCTATATCTCCAGAAGGTTCACTTGATGTAACTCCAGTGACTATCCAGCTACATGATGGAAAAAAGAAGCAGTAGGAAGAATGCAAAAGATGTCTAGCCAAAATATTCAGAAGTTTACGTTTCTTACTGCGTCAAGGTTTAGCATTACGTGGACATACTGATACTGAGGGGAACTTCCTGCAGTTAATGAAGCTCCTGGAAGAGGAAGATCCTGGGTTGACGGTCTTCTTGTTAAAGAAAACCACATTCGCATCACCCCAGGCTCAGAATGAAATAATGGAGAGGTTCAGCCATCAAATACTGAGGAATATAGCACACGAAGTACAACAAAGTAAAATCTTTGCATTAATGGTTGATGGCACTCAAGATGTTACAGGTGCCGAGCAGGAAGCAATATGTGTACGATACGTAGATGAGAACCTTGACGTCCATGAGACATTTCTTGGTTTGTACACTGTTTCCAATACAACTGGTGAAACAATATCCTCAACTATACTTGATGTACTGACTAGATTCAATTTATCACTGTCAGGATTAAGAGCGCAAACTTATGATGGAGCTGCTAACATGAGTGGTGCGAACAGTGGATGCCAGGCAAAAATAAAAGAGAAACAACCGTCAACTTTGTTTTTACACTGCGGAGCACACAAAGCTAATTTAATAATGCAACATGCAGATGAAGCTTGTGAATGTGTTCGAGATTCTATCCAGTGGGTACATGAACTTGGTGTCTTGCTTCAGAGGTCAGGCAAATACAAGACAATCTTTGAAAATATTGTATCGTCAGACAGCCACAATGGTCCAGTTAAATACATCCGCCCACTGTTTCCAACATGCTGGTTGTGCCGCCTATCTGCAATTACATGTGCTTATGATCACTACAGTGACATTGTTGATTATTTGTCTTAATTAGCAAATGAAAAATCAGATGTAGCAGTGAAAGCACGAGGTGTGCTGGACAGATTTGACAAAGAAAAGACAGTTTTAGGATTGTTGATGGCTCAGCATCCATTAGCTGCATTAGAGGAACTAAACCCTGCATTCCAAGCAAAATCAGCGACAGTATCTGGCATGATTGAAGCATCTGCAATGACAGTTGAGCAATTGCGGGTATTGCGAACAGAGGAAAATTACAACAAGATATATGATGAAGCTGAGAAAAAGGTAACTTCCCCAGATCTGGTGCCTATTGAACTACCACGCATTCGCAGACTTCCCAGAAGGATCACAGGTTATGGCTCAGCACACCATTCTGCAACATCTAGAGATTACTACAGAAGCCAATATTTTGAATTTGTGTACACAGTCATAGAACATATGATCACTAGATTCAATGCAGACAACAATGACTTGAGGAAATATCTGGCACTTGAGAACATAATCACATCTGGCAAAATTGACAACTCGTTTGTAAACTTTTATCCAGAAATCTCTGGACAACGGCTCGAGTTTCAGTTGCCCATGTTCAAAGTAACAACAAAAGCAGTACCTCTGAAAGGTGCGAAGAATGTTTACTGTAAAATGCACGAAACAAGCCAGCAGATGTTTAATGAAGTGTTTCTTTTCATGAAATATTTGCTTGTATATCCAGTATCCAGCTGCGAATGTGAACGCAGCTTTTCTGCATTAAGACGGTTGAAGACGTGGTTAAGGTCAACTATGTCTCAGTGCCGCCTCAACCATGTGGCAGTTTGTCACACTCACAAAGATGAGGTCGACAAGATAAAAATAGAAGAGCTTATGAAAGAATTCATAAATAGATCATCACAAAGGAGGTCTACGTTTGTGAACATGTAGATTAGAGAACTAAATGAATCTTACTTCAATGAAAAGTATGAATAATTATGTGCTACATTGTACTGATGTGTAATTTTCAAGAGTTCGCAAAGACATTTTAATTATTTTTATCAAACAACATGAACAGATTTTCAGTAGATATAAACTTATCAAGGGTAATTACTAATTTTATCAATATTTGAAAACGTAATTCATGCAATTAAAGTTATTAGTAACCTTGTCAAGTATAATGGCCATTTTTTATACTGTGCAGTGTGCAGGAATAAATTCATGTGGCAGTTAATTTGTGACACATTTGTCTTTATTCTATTAACATTTTGAAAACTGTTCACAACGCCTCACTTATACGAACCTACATGGAAACCATGAAGTATCGTGGCAACAAGATTACTCTGTGACTGGATGTTTACAGCTTTCAGGTTCACGTAATCAGAGATTACTAATTTGAAAATTGAACAGTCCACAAAAATAATCCCCCCATTGGGTGTAAAAAATCTACGCCCCTAGCAGCTAGTCATCACTACCCACCGCCGACCATTGGGCTACTCTTTTACAAACGAATAGTGTGATTGGTAGTAACATTATAACGTCCCCATGGCTGAAAGGGCGAGCATGTTTGGTGCGACAGGGATTCGAACCCGTGACCCTCGGATCATGAGTCGAATGCCTTAACCCACCTGGCCATGAAGAATAACCCACAGTCTGAAGAATAACAGAATACAGAACAAGATATTTGTTACGTAGTAATACTGTGTAATTCTTTATACATATCTAGCTTCGTGAGAATAAAATAAAAATTTGAAGTTTTATTCTGTTGTATTATATATACTGGGAGAAAAATGCTACATCTCCGATACCAGTTATTTACTATAGAGAACTCACCATCAACTCTTCGACTACTCTTTTTACCGACAAATAATAGCATTTATTTACATATTATAATGCCCCAATAGCTTAAAGAGTGAGCATGTTTGGTGTGATAGAGCTCAGATACCACGTGTAAAAATATGGAACAAATAATCAGCAAGCTGATTTAGTCTATAAGATTAGATGCTCCCTCTTCATATAATAGATAATTTGTCAAGTTAGGTGATATGCAAGCATATAATTATACTGTTTTTGCTACTGCTTTGTTTATATGAAGGTTTATGTAACTTAAAATAGAATGTTAACGAAACAAGTAGTCAAGTTCTTTTAACCCTTGTTACCTATTGTCCGGGAATCTTTTTCTCAAGGTGTTACCTATGCCTTCTTGTGGAAAAAATTATACAAAGTTGTACATACTGCATGAAAGTAGACAATGATGTTTTTCTAACATTTCAATAATAAACAATCACATTTATAACACACGCATCCTAGGAAGAATAGTATTGTTGTATTATGTATATAAAACTATGCTTTCTCAACTGGAGTAGATTCTTTACTGGTTCTAATAAATTATTGACAAGTACTTAAATATGTTTGTTTTGCTTTCGCGCAAAGCTACACGAGAGTTATCTGCGCTGGCCGCTCTTAATTTAACAGTGTAAGGCTAGAGGGAAGGCAGGTAGTCATCACCACCCACTTCCAACTCTTGGGCAACTTTTATTAATAAGTAGTGGGATTGACCATAACGTTATAACACCCTCACAGCTGAGAGAGAGAGATTAAATAGTTAGACATTTGAATAAAGAGAGATTGTACTCTAGTTATCTAACGTGGAGATAACTTTCAGTACAGAACTTAGAAGAGGATGAATCTGATGCTAAAAGCGAGCTTTAAAGGAACAATGGTCAGTATACATTCCCTGGGACTCAGCACATGAAACGAAACAAAAACTCAACATATTAAGAAATCAAATAAACACAGCCACAACGATATGCTCAACCGATAAAATTAACGATGGAGTCAACTAAAAAAAAAACAACAACACTTCATTAATATCAACAAATTTTCTCAAAAAACCGTGGAAAAATTATACGCACACACCCAGACAACAGCAAACAAACAACAATAAATTCCATGATACAATAAACTACAAAACCTTATACTGCTGCATGCCATATATTCCCGACATCAGCAAAAAAATAACCAACGTTTGTAAAGAAACTTATAACAAAACACAACATTCCAGTAAATACCAAATTTTTTACTATGTAAAAAACGCACTGACAAACACAACACCAACGTAATTTATAAAATACAATGCAACAACTGCCACGACTTCTGTGTTGGAGAAAGAAGCAGGAAAAGAGAAACTAGCTTCAAAGAATAAAAAAACACCTTCACACGTGCTTGAACACTGCAAATCAAATAAACACAACATAACCATAGAAAACTCCCGCATATTAAGTAGGGAAACAAATATAAACAAACATAAAATAAAAAAAGCCCTACTTATACAGCAACTAAAACCAATATAAAGGAACATCTTTATATATTAATTAATAATCTAATATCCACCTGCACCTGAAATCGTTTCGTACAATAATAATTGAGGTCAGTATTGGGAAGACCCAATCCAGAATATGGTGAGGGATATAGAAGAAATTTTGAAAGGGAAAGCACACAGATAGAAAATATTGTAAGCCTGGGACAACAGGCTATAAAGACCTAAATAAAATTGTATGGAAGTGGTTTACAAATAATATTCTGTCAGTAGCAGGAAGATTTTATAGAGATCACTGATGAAGGCAGAAAATATTGATCATGCTGGTTTTTGGCTCTTATGAATGACTGGACAGGTGGCAGAAGTGGCAAAGTGTGCGCATTGCTACCCTGTCTGGAGAAACTGCTGATCTAAACCTAGCTGTTGTGACGATTGAAGTAAATATACTTTTAAGACTATATACACTGGTCTCTTTTATAGAGCTTTACCCTCTTACTTAATTATGGTTATGAGAGATGAGGTCAAGAGAGGTATGAAGTTAAAGGACAGAATCAGTGTTCTGTTGGCATGATTTGCAGTTGGAGAAAAGATGGCATCCTTCGCCATAGGGAACAGTGCTAAGCCTCGTTGCTTCAATAGGTTGGGTAGCCCATTCTACCTCCTTGTGACATACCTTTTGAACAAAGAGGTACGAAAAACCAGCAAGATATTCCAGCAGTGGGCCGACAAAGTTAAAAAAAAACAGAAGCTTAAGATCGCTCTATTTTATTGGTTGTTAAAAGCTGTACTGACCACCCTGATTTTATTTGTAGCAATATGAATCTGTTTTTGTGTTGTTTTTTTTCCACCGAATGCCACAGCAAGGCTTCAGCCACGCAACGCTGGAATTATCCAGAACATGAAAATGTACTACAGGAAGCTCTTCTTGCAACATGTTTTCCATAGTTGAATTAACATGTGCAACTGACTTGGTCAAGATGGTAAATGTGCTGGATGTGATTCTGTGGTTAAATATGCAAAGGATAGCATATGATCTACGACAACTTAGAAATGTTTTGCCAAATATATTTTTCAGGGTATCTGTATAAAGACGGGGAAGAAGACGCTTCTGAAGTTGACGACTATCTTGTAGTCTTTGTGGTGAATTTTAATATGACATGGGAAGAGTATGTAAACTTTGATGGTGATGTTACCACAAACCAAACTGTAGAGGAAGGCTAGATGAAAAACTTGTGGTTGATGCCAGAGGCCAAACGTATACTTTTTTCTTCGTGTAAGAAGAAAGAGGATGATAATGTAGCAACACAATTTGTGTCCGCGAGAACATCTATGGGATATCTGGAACAACTGAGAGCCTTTGCAATTATTCATTAAAATCTCGAGTTGCTGGAATATGTAAGGACGCCATTGAAATGTCTATATGAACTAAAAGCGAATCAAACAGTTTAAACTCATATATTATTATAATATATGACATTTTATTTTATCTTATTTTAGTATACACTGTGTTTATGTATGTACTGTACAGCATTGTGTGGTAAAATAAAACAGCCTTACATACATAATTACAATATATTTGAAATACAGAAGCAATTCCTGCATTCATAACTTCTTCATTAATCTTGGCATGCCCTTCTAGGTCTAGTCAGATCTTAGAGCTCTACCTATCCCTGAAGAAACACCGCCCCTCTTGAAATACTACAAGTAATGTGAACCAAAAGGGAGTTACTCGAGAGGGGGACTGCTGTAATTAAATACAATCTTCTTACGTTTTAAAGTTTTAGTTTAATTGATGGAGAGAAGGAACATCCCGAACTGATATGAATTTTCAAAACGCCTTCATCTAGCTTTTATCAATTCAAAACATGCACCATAAAACAGTTTGGTTTTTTGTATTGTATTGTGTTGTTTTGTTTTGTAAATAAACAACTGTATACTTGTAAAACTATTGGAGTTGAGTTTTTCTTCTAAACATCTTAGATGTAGATTTATGAGAGTATTACATTCCATAGTGCAATATTTTCCAAACCTGTTAGTAGGCCTAACCGACTACTTTCTGAGAGAATCATAACAGGAAGCTTATAACACTAAATGTTGGGGTTCGATTTTCACGGTTGAGCCAGCACAGATAGCCCATTGTGTAACTTTGGGCTTAAAAAATTTACTATCTTTCTCTTCATTACATATAATAAAATAATAAGTTTACATTAAAATTATCAATATTTAATCCCTCATGGCTTCACCTATGTACTACAACTGTAATAATAATAAATAATATTAACTTCATAAGTAATATGAATAAAATTATATATTACTGAATAATATCTGTAGGTGCAGGACAAGTTGATAATTTACTGCAATACTTTAAAACATATTCTCTCCCTTCCTCCGCAAAATTATAAGTGTAAATGATCGTATCTGAATGTTTATGTTGAAATCAATAGTTGTATTGTCTCATGACGTCTGTTAATGTATCATCATTTGAAATTGTTAACTAACTTTTGCTAAATTTATCAAAAACATTTAAGTTTGTCAAAATATGCCGAAATATTATGATGAGATTGCGGAAATTCATGACAAAAAACCATGTGCTGGTTTGAGGGAAGACCTCAAAGCTTGCTTGATATCCACGGATTGTGTTAGAGTAGTAAGTAGTCTACTTACATTACTACATCGTTAGTAATTAGGTTCTCTTACTGGATATTTTAACTAATTTGAACTGGGAAAAATTTTCTATTTCTCATTTATTCATAAAAGATAAATAAAAACGGTGAATTATTTTGATATTTGTGAATCGTAAATTTTACTTTCGTAAATTAACTTTTTATGCACGTAAAAACAACCATGAGTTATGTTTACTATTTTAAATTTAATGTCATGGTGATGTCAGTGTTAATAATTACTTAGGCGGGGTGTTCGGAAAGTCACTGTGCACTTATATATTTATTAACAAACATGTTTCAATATAGAATACAGGAGGTAAATATGAATGACAATTATGAACAATGTTAAAAGTGACCCTCGTTGGTATCAATACAGGCCTGGATCCTTCTTATTTTGTTTCTAAACACCGCTATCAGTTGCTGGCTTGAAATAGACTGAATAAAATATGATAAAATATGCACAGTTACTTTCCAAACGCCCTGTATTATGTAAATTTTCTGAACTCAGATGAATGTCTTTAAATCTTACATACCTAACTATTCTATTTTTCATTATGTTTTCTAGGTTTTCGTTATTCTAACAAATAAACAAATTAGAGATAAGTATGATCTCGTAAAACAAGCCTGCCCAAAGAGTGCTTCTGTTAGAGTTAATTAGTGGCTAGGAACTTGTAACATCCTTTGAAGTATTTGAAATTGTTATTTAGACCAGAAGGTATATTGAATGAAAAGAAAAAACAAAAATATTATGTTACTAGTTAATGAAATAAAAAATTTATTGCCTTGGAAAAAAAGATGCAATAAACTCCAGTGTGTTTAAGACTAAAGTACACAGAACAGTTATAATATTTTGCATGCAATTGTGATACAATTTCAAAATTGGCAAGTTTTTGGCAAGTGTAGCAGAAACAAAAATTGACCACAGTTGTTTGGGAATAAGGGGTGGCCTATATGTGCTGATGGCAGTTTGCCACTTTGCTAGTACCTTTATAACAACTACAGTACATAATTTTATGCAATTTATCTTGTATAAAAAACTTGTTTGAATAACATATATGATTTATTTAGATCAGTTATAATGTAATAAATTTTTATCAGCGGTATGTTGTACAAACAGTGTTCCTTCTTTATATGTGAGACACACTAGTTACAAGCAGTGTTGGGAATAACTGCACAAAATAGATCTTTAAATATGTTTTGGATCTGTTTTTATAAAACATATCTCCTTATTGTGAGAGTTTTTTGTATTACAGTCGGTTTAAAAATTGTTGTTGTAAAGAGCTTAAAAGACAGGCTTATTTTATCTGATGTGTAAAAACAAAGAAAACAAACAAGTTACTTCATTCACTTGTTTAAATTGTAAGAGTGGTTATAGAAAACTCATTTCAAGTGTGAAATTATGATATTATGTACAGGAATTTGAATATTAGAGATATTATAATAAGCTCTGAAAATTCAACATCAAACTTTATTTGTAGAAGAATTTCCTCTACAGTGTTCAAATGATCTTTTCCCTTTCATTCTATGTAATTTAGTAAACTTTCTTTTGTGGAAAAATTTTTGTGTAATCAACAATAAATGTAGGACTTGTTTTCAAGTCTATTATCTTGATGTTGTACCTACTTTTTTCTTTTTGTAGATAATTTATATGTGAATCTGAACCTTCTTAAGTTTTTTTTAATACAGTCTATTCATCCTGGCAGTTTACACTACTTTTTACTTTTGCTTAATGTTTACTCTTTTTGTAATTTTTCAGGTTATTACAATAATTAAACACAATAGTGAGTTTCATTGATCTTCCTATAAATTTTCTCAGATATTTATAGCATCCTTTGGTACATGCATGTTTTTATTAGTCTATTTTTTAAATTAAATTTCAGTGTTTTGTTGAGATTCCTAATGTGTCCAGTTTCCTTGATAATTCATCATGGCATTTCTATTGTACTATTGGTTTGCAAAGATTTCATCACTGTGAGCTTTCCAAACATACTTGTCTACTATAATGTTTTGTTCTTTGTTTTTATCAGCAACCTCCAAGTAAGACAGCTATCAGGGTCTTTCAGCCAATCTGTTTAAAATCTTGTTTAATTTTTGTAGTTAAGAATTGCTTTGGTAGGAAAATGCAACTTAGCAAACGTTTTGTTTGACTTGCACCTTTGATCATTCTATCATATATTTTTCTAGTATTGGTTTGGCTTATTGTTGAGAACTGGTTGAAACTTAAAGATCAATGAATGGCTCATCAGATCTAATCATTCATCATTTATAACACTATGTAACATAAATTTTGTTCCTGGATAGTATGTGTTATTTCTTAATTCCTTATGTTGTAAAAGTACAGAAAATGGCCATTAATTCCCTTCAAACTTTGCTTTGGTGACCTGGATAATGAGATTTAGAAATTAGACCTATTTTCTATGTAAAAATGGGCAAATTTGTACGTTTTCATTTACATAGTCTGAGTAAAACAACATAAAAATCAAGATTTATATGCATATATACTAAAGTTATACAAAAATGTTTAGAAGTGAGTAGTTTTTCGAGACTTGTGACTGTAATATAAATCAATTTCACATGTCAAACCACAAATATAGTCTCCCATCATGTTTTAATTATACACTCCCAGGTCACAAAAGCAAAGTTTGAAGAGAAAAATAGGTCTTTTCCATTTATTTTAGATATAAGCAATTGGGAAATAACACTTTCTGCCCAGGATCAAGAAAAAGTAAAAATTTTGTTACATAGTGTAATTGATTAGTGACAGTTTCTTTATTTCTCATTAGATTCAAATAGAATCATTCCAGATTGTGTTTGGATTTTTTTTTAACTTTCCAAGATAAATTTGTAGCAATGAAACAGAATTTAACATCATCCATCTCCTGCCAAATTTGTCAAAAATTAAACATTGGAAACTCTGATTTAGTCAAAGATGAAAGTACAAATAAACACAAGTTACTTGCAGTTTGAGACCCAATTCTCTTGCAGTTGTGTATGATATATAATACTGTTTTCATTGGTAAGCTGAATGTTAACCAGTGCTTGTAAACTTACTAGTAATAAAATACAGTTAGATGTCTCCAAGTAACTAGAGATAAACTTTTGTACTTGTAGTATAGTCTGTAATAGTATTAGTACTATCTACCTATTGTGCTTATAAGTAGCATTCCCAAGTTTAATTCTAGTCCTTATGAATATGGCAACAAGTAATCTTCAAGATTTTTATGTGCTTTCTTTTATTAAATAAGGTATAATGGAGAGAGTTTGTTTGATTTTCTAACTTACTATGTTGATTTTATATGTATAAGTAATGAGAAAACTATAGTCTAATATTCTTAACTGACATGCGTTGTTGATGTAATATTATCTGTTATACAAATGTTTTTCACTTAATTCTAACCATTAACTGTAAGCCTTCCAAAGATTTGGATGAACTTTTGAGTCAAAACTCACTTCTGAATAAAACTTATTTTAAAAATAAATATGTAGTCCAGTAAATCATTCATTTCAACATTTGTCACTAGAACAAAATGAAGAAATAGTGCTATTTCACAGTGGTGGGGGAAATATTTTTATGATATAGAGCACCTTGTTTGCAGAATAATACATTAGGAGCAAATTCCTTATAGAAAAAAAAGAGTGGCTGCAAGTAAAACAACAGGCTGATCCACAAAGGGTATAAGAAGTTTATATTGACTGGTTTGACTGGAGTTTTAGAAGATTATAGATCAATAAAGTTAGTCAAAAAGGGAGTTTGAAAGAAAAATTGTTGGTTGAAAATTTAAACTTTAACAGCAAGGATTTTTAAAAAAGTACATTAGTAATCAAAATGTTAGGAAGGTGATTGGACCTTTTAATGGATGATAAAGGAAGGCTTATATTTGATGACTGAGATACCTGGTTTATTAAATTCTGCTTTTAATTTCTACTAATGAAGAAGTAAATATTCCTCATTTTGAATAGATAGATGGTAGCAAGATCAGTCAAGATGATCACATTAATTCTGAGTTTGTTAGAAAAAATTGGCAAGTTTAAAGAATTATGAGACTTGGCCAGATAACCCTTTCCCAAGGGTTTTGAAGGAGGTTATAAATTGGATGTGTGATCCACTTGCTACATTTTTTTAACAGTAGATAAGTGCCAGAGGGAAGTTGGCTAATGTTTTTTCATTATATGGAGATGATAGAAATTGTCCCAGTAATTATAGGCCTATTAGTCTTGCATCAGTTGTGGTAAAACTTTTGGAAGGTCTAATGAAAGACACTTCACCAAGTCTAGAATTTTGTTGGATAGTCAGTATAGTTTCATTTTATTTTCTTGCAACCTTACAGATCTTTTAATATTCTTGAAAAGGTTACTGCTTATGTAGATGAAGGTAATATATAGATCTGGTGTTTCTGAATTTTTGGAAATTATTTGATGAAGTGCTATTTAAAAGGTTTGTAAAAAAACATCTGTATAGATGTGGGGTATAAGGTAGCTAATTGGACATAAGAGTGGCTGGAGCAAAGAAAACAGAGGGTTGTTGCAAATGGAGTTCATTTAAACTGGTTTAATATTGCAAATAGGGTACCTCGAGGTTCAGTCTTAGGACGTTTTTTGATTTATGTCAATGATATTAATGCATTAGGTAGTTGCTGGCTTTGAGGATGATATTGCTGCTTTACAAAATCATTTAGTGAACAAAAGGTAGATTAGTTTAATCATAATAAATGCAAGCTAATGCACTTGGGTTATCATAATTTTAAGTATAATTTGGATGGGAGTAACCTTAACAATGTCACGGAAGAAAAAGATCTTGGTGTTGCAGTTGATTAATTTCTTAAGCTATCCAAGCATGTACTGTTGCTAGTGGTAGGGCAAATAGGATTTTAGGTTGTATCTTCAGTTACAATTTCATTGTACAGGTCATTGGTTATGCCACATTTGGAGTATTGTATTAAGTCTTGAGCTCCTTACCTTAGGAAGGTCATTAAATTGTTGGAAATAGTTGAGAGAAGGACTACTAGAATTGTAGCTGTGACGGAGGAGATATCATATGATGATAGGTTAAGATCTTTTTGATTTGTTCTCTAGAAAAAAATATTTAGAGGGGATCTGATTGAGGTATTTAAGATTGTTAAGGAAATTTGTAGTTTTTATATAACATACTAGTTAGCCTCTGGAATGAGTTGCTTTTGGTTGTTATGGAGACAGTAAACTTGAAGTTTTAGAGAAAGCTTATTAATACGTATGTGAATGGTAAGGACTATCTTTACTTTCATTTATTAATAGTTTTAGTTTAGAGGATAGGACAGCACAGATGGACCAGTAGGTCTCATGCTGTCCTTAAACATTGCGTTACATTAGTTCTATGTACTCTTTTCAAGTTTGTGTAAATATAGGTTTTCTGCATGGAGTTAGACATCCCAAAACACTAGAAATTCTCTTGTTCCCATTATAAGTCCATAACATTATCATCTCACACAGCAATGACAGTATTTACAAATTTCTGAATTATTGAGTATTTGTATTTTGATTGCCAACTAAGATAACTGGTAGGTGATTTTTTTGCCTCAGCTTTCAGAAACACTGGGTGAATGATATTAATTTTTCACAAGATAAGCTGTTTTGTGACTGCTTTTCCTCAAGCGCAGGTCAAAGCTGTATTGAGAAACCATATCTGTTATATAGTTTACTTGTATACTTATAATACCAGAACTGTTCTTCAAAAATGGATGATACTGGATTGACTACACAATCTTTTGTATATCTGATCAGTCAGTTAAGTTATTGAAATCATTTAACGTGTCTAATACAAGATGCCATGAATAAATAATAGTACTACATATTTTGACATATTACCTAAATTGGTGATTTTTCAGATAAAAATTGATGATTGTACTAATATTATAATTAAGTCAAAAACCTCAGACAAATTACAAATACACATTGATCTCGTTTGAAGAATTTTCATAATTTAATAAAGTATATTATGAAAGAGGTCTTCAGAATTCTTCTTTCTTCCCAGCATAAGAGAACACCAAAAGATTGTCTGTTATCTCATGATTCCAGTGTTCCTGGAGAGTGCTATCAACTTAGACAAACATTCTTTGAATGTAAACGTTCTTTGGTAAGCAAAGGAAAAAAATAAATTTTTTTATTAACATTTCTAATTTTTTACTTCAGAAAGTGTGATTGGAAAATTTTCTAAAAATCTCAGCCTGAATATTCCATACCAAATACAAAATAACATGGCTTGGCAATTAAAACTGGATTTACCATTTCTTATGATTTGAGACATCCACACTCAGTCTTTTTGTAACCATCATAACAGAAGGATCTATATCTCCTTAAGAAACTTCTACATCTACTACTTACTATAGTCAGTTTCTTCTCATTTAAAATTGTGAAAAATATTGTTAATACTTAAAAATTAGAACAAAAGCTTTTAGTTCTAATATAAAAGTTGTAATCAGCCTCTGCCCTCAGAGTAAGGTATTTTCATTGGTCTTTTCAAAGAATTTGTGCAATTAAAAACTGGGTTTAGCATGAGTAGTCCCCAAGAATAAAGTAATGTAAGATAGTATGATAATGCAGTGATGTTAAAAAGATGTTATTTTACATCTCAACAGTTCACAATTACAGATAAAAGGTTTGTTTTGTTATCCCTTTGTTTTTTATTTACATTTACCTTTTTAACAGTCATGTTTTCAGTTATGGTCATTTGATCAAGATATATAACCTTTACAGTAAAATAAAATTCCTTAGTTATTTCTGATGTGATGTTACAATTATTGGTTATAAAATAGTGTGAATAACCAGTTATTTTTAATGTCATCTAATGATTTTAAGGTGAATTAATAAATGCTAAAAGTAAAACCTGTAATATTTTAAATATAGTTTAAACACTAAACCAGTAGGAATAACAGTTATAAAATTTCACTAGTGATACGTTTCCTCCATATTTTAGTTTATCAATGAACCAAATTTATTTGAATAAGGTATTTGAGCTTGAATTATGTTTTTAGAGCAGTTTTGTTTCCTTAGCTGGACAACCGACAGAGATTTCGTGGAAGGAAAGGATATTAAATGTTTCTTTCAACAGAAAACTCAATTTAGATAATGCAACTATTTTGTAGTATGTATCATATAATAAAGTAAAATATAAAGGCAAATTATATTTATTCTAGCAATGATGTGTTATGTATTTGTTGTATTTTAAGTTTTTACCCTTGGAGATTGAGTCCTTTTTATTTCTTTACACTAAACATTTGTCATTTTGTAATATAAACTAGTACGAGGTAACTCAGACTATGATACAATGAAGTAGGAGGGAATACATCAAAAATATTTTACAACTTCTAATGAACTGGGCTCTGAAACCCAATTGATTCATTATAGCTCTTGTACAATAAATATTAAGTAATTGACAACAGATCTTTTGGTACAGTATCCAAAACTTTACTGTATACTACATATCCTTGCAATCATTTTGGCAAATTAACAGCAGCAATCAGTAATACGTGTATCAAGCAATTCTTAATTAATCTTTATATTTGATGGAAAGGGTATCTTTAACAAAAAAAAATTTTACTCAAGGAGACAAACCCATTTGAAAAAAACATCTGTTCAGAGGTCAGTTCTTAATAAAACCTATGACAAATGCATATTGTTAGCCAAAGGTAGTGTAGTGTGAAAAATGAAATGATTAAAAAATACAAACATTTGTTATCTCCAATGAAATATCTTCTACAGAAACATTCAAGATAATAAATAAAATGTGCTGTGTGTAGCAGTGATGTCTGAAATGGACTATAATTTGAAAAATTTATCTTGAAATTCAAGTACAAATCTCTGAGGATAGTTCATCCATTAGTGAAAGGAAGTTTGTTATTGCAAAGAAACTCAAGCCCTTAACTTTTGGGCTGTCTGTTGAGTCCACCGAAGGGAATTTAACCCTTAATTTTAGCATTGTAAATCTGTATACTTATTGCTGTACCAGTGGGGGACATCTTTTAAATATTAACAGTGCTTCCACAGATCAGGCACCTAGGATCTGGGCTGTATGGCAGACATAAAATCATTCTGGAATGAGCTTAAAACTCTTACATTTAGGTTTAACTAAAATACCCCACAAATTTTTATGAAATATTCACAGATTCAGTGACACTAACAGAAGTTTTGACTCCCATAGTCCACAGTAAATAAACTTAGATGTAATGTGGTGTTGTGTTCTTGACTTACGCCCTTGACCTCTTTGCTATTTCTTCCTGATGTTATTCTTTGTTTTTAGAGTAGATAAAAAACCTTGACCTTAATGTCAATGGGATAATTCTCATCTTGATCTACCACTTTCAGTGCAACTTGCTTACAATAATGCTGGACAGATTGTACTGCAAATTCTAACCAAAACCCAGACTTCAATCAATTAAACTGCCACCTAACTATTTCAAAAGCTTGTTCAACAATCTTCAGTCTCTCATTAACATATCTGGATGCCATAGACTAAAACAGCAGTACAAATATAACTTTTCTTTGGCAGAGCTTATTGTACATCATTGGTAGATGAGAATAGTTTCATATCATCAGATTTCTTATAAGTGTTGTTTTCTATCATATTCATAAGGCTATCTGGATCTCCTGGAAGAAACATGGTGCATAGAATTCTTTAATAGTCATTCAAAATGCAAGTGGTTGATTGTTCCTATCAAGAGCACTGAAATTTGATGCCTTCCATTGAGCTTCATCATTTAGAAATTGTGGTGTCGCTATGCATTCAATACCAAAGAACAACCAAATTTAATAGACATCATTCCTGCACCCTGTTATAGTAGTTCAACAATGCCTTGCTTTCACACTTGAGTTCTTGGATGATCTGCATCATTTCTTACGTGCCACAAGATTCAAGGGATACTCAGAAGTATTGCTAGACTCATCACTCCAATGGAGTAGTGTTATTAATCCATCCTTCATGCCTTTAATTTGCTCTGTGGCTGTTTCCCATTTGCTACTTGTGCCATTTTGACCTCTGGGTCTAAGCCAGTGTATTCACACTGAGATGTAGGGTATTTCCCATAAGTATTGCATATACAAGCCATTTTCTTCTTTCCGTATTAACTTTGGCTCATCAATACAAAATTAATGTGTACTCACTCTGTGTGTCATGATATTTATTTTTATGATCTGCTGTTAATCCAGATTTCATGAAGTATGCAACAGTTGCCTGCTTTTTCCCACTTAGGTTTTGGTAAAAGTCCAGCCAATAAAAAATTGATTCAGAATGACATGAATAATTAGACTCTGCAAAATCCTGTGGAAGCACTGTTAAAATGTCTAATAATCAGACAAACTCAGCTATTCCAAGTACACTCTAAACTCTAGTAAAGGTGTGTATTATTCATTTTATAAAACAGGTAAATTTAATGCTATTGGCTTGCAAGTGCTTTTTTTGTTTTGTTTTAGTTTCCTATTATGATGATTAATCTAAAATATTTACTGATGCATTTTTATCTCGTTTAATATTTTTTAATTCAATTTGTTAAGTGACTATATCTTACCTTTTTTATCTCAAATTAGTAATAAATATTTTAATGAATAAAATAAAATGTTAAACCAAACAATTAAAACAAATAATATTCCTCCCAGAGAACATGAACACTTTATTAAACTTCCTACCACAGTTATACAATGTATAATAAGTAAACTCAATCCTTCCTCTGCTGTATATTATATTATTGAACCTTACTGGTGTGTAAGGAAGGGAAAATAGTTTGTTAAACTCTAAGAACAAATGAAAGATGTGATGTCAAATTGATGACATCATGGAAATAAATGTTTCATGATGAAAGAAACTAGCATTCCTAGGATTTATTCTCACATAACTCTCGAAGTTGTATATTCTGGAGGAAAACTGAAGCTGTGGCTACCAGTACCAAATACATTTGGTAAACTCCCAGCATTGGGTATTACATTCCATGAGAGTGTCAAAGTGATATTCCTGTTTCCCCTGAAAATAAAATAATAATAAAAAAAGGTTTATAGCAAAAGACCTTAATTGTTAACTAATCAAGCCATTTAAAGTAACCTTAAAAACGAACAAAATAAAAATAAACTGTTTGATTCGCATTTCTTTAAAGTATAAATAAAAATTGAGAATACAAGTTCTTAATCCCTTTACTCAAATCTCAACTGTGATGTAATTTTAAAGCATTTTACATACAATAATACAAACAAATGAAGGTAATTTTTTTTATCTAGAAGAAATTACATTTTTGTAATACTTAAAATTTTCTGATAATTTTCATACAACTAAATTAAATTTTGAACATGATTTAGATATAGCAGCTATCAAGAGCCAAAGCTTATGATTACATCTTGATTAATCACTACATCTTTTAAATTATAACTGAATAGTATTGTTACCGTTGTTGTTTGTGTCCCTCTTAAAAGTAATTAATTTGTTTCCAACTCACCATTTAATACTTGAATTGTTAGCACCTGTATAAAGACATTTTGCAGAAACTTGTGAAAGTGATATAATTGTAAACCCAGAATGATGTTGCCAAACAAAACAGTCCACTTAATATTCTACAGTAGTGACACATTTTATGATGAACAGTACTGTAGAACGTCCCCAGTAAGTTATATTATATCAGTAACACAGTCCAACCTTTGGCAGGCCACTGAAACTTACATTAATATATTGAAAGTTTCTTTGTGTATTTTAGCAGAAGAATCTCTTAAAATATTTAGCTTTAGAGATTTACTTTTCACATCTACCCAGTAAGGTTTCAAGATGCACATCATATGTCTACTCTTAGCACTTACACTGTTCAGATAATTCTTTCAAATTACATATCTATTTTAACTCAAAAACAAGCCAAAAGAATTTAAAGAATAAAATGCTGCATCAACTGAAAAGATTCCATATACATGTATGTATGTATGTATGTATGTATGTATGTGTGTGTGTGTGTGGAAAAACTAAAAGATAGAAACTAACATATACCCAATACCAAAAATACAGAAACATTACAAATATATTAGTTTGTGACAATCTACCTTCTTTATATAAAAAAAATATCTACAAATGTGTAAAAGTTTCATAGAATTGTTGTGAAATCACACAAATAGTTCAAATTCATTCAGAAATCAACAAAGCCATATTTAAGTAAATTAATTTTTCTTACAACTTTCCTTAAAAAGTCCATGCTTGCTGTCAGATAATATATCTCTAAGTAAAACATAGAATATGATAAAAATGGTGATATAATGTTAGGTTTTACTCAGTGGAAAAATAAGTATAAGTGGGATTAAAGTAGTCAAAATTCTACATATGACTATTTAGAAAGGTGTTAAAAGATAAAAAATATAACAACTAAAGATATCCTACTTCTCATATTCTTAAAAGCTGATAAGAAAAATTTGACACCATGCCAAACAAAATTTAACCTTTAAAAGCAAAATGCAAAATAAGACATTATCTAGAAAATAAAATATTAAGAGATTTTCAATGTACAAAAGTTCAAACTGAATTTTAAATAGTTATACAAGATACAAAGAATTTGTTTGACTTAAGTGCAAGATTTTTAACTAATTAACAGAGCAGTTGTATATGTATAACAGCTATTCTTTGATTCAAATCTGTAGTTTTATTTTGCAGTTGTTAAAAACATCCTTTTGATAATCTAAGTGGCAAGATGCAATAACAAATTAAAAAGAAAAAAATCATTTAATTGTATTTGTACAAACCTGAGACCATTGCCATCATCCCAGAAGTAATACTTGGGGTTGACATTTCTATAGTCTATCTTTGCTTCATCTCCTCTACAAATGATCTTATCCCATAAAACAACTTGATTCAGAACCTGGTTTGAAGACAAAAATAACATACAAACCATTAAATACAATTAATCAGCTTTGTTAAAAATTTATAAAAAATTTAGGTATTTGATACTTTCTTTTATAAACGTAGTGAATGTGTATTTAAAATCAAAGTATTAACTTGAAAAAAGGTAATTACTGAAAAAAAATTACCCAGAATTTTTTTTTTTCAGTGGGAAGGGGGACAAATCCTAAAAGTGAACATTTTTCATAGTATTCAGACCATTAATTATGAAACTAGGTTTGGATTAGAGTATAGGGAAAGAGTACCTAACAACTTTCAGGTTGAAATGTGTGTAAAAGCATGGTACTGTGTACAACTCTATAAAAATAAAATTCAGTTAAATATACTTCAGATTTTATGGTACATAACAAAGCATCTAACATACACCCTTAAGTACTATATCATATATCCTTCTGTTGTATTGTCGTTCTCTTAACTTTAAAATAAGATTAGTGAAAAGCTCCTTCAACTTCAAAGATGTATACAGTATGATAATTTAATATGTTTACTTTTATACCTTACACAGATATAGAGGTCATTCATCAATCAATAATTGATTAGAAATTGCATAAAATTGGCCAATCTGTATAAAATGCTTGTTAGTGCGCACAAAGGGCTATCAGTGCGCTGTCCACCATGCGTATCAAAACCCAGTTTCCAGCTGTACAAGTCCAGACATACCACTATGCCTCATCACACCAAGATATATATCACTTTAATGCATTCGAAAACTTTACATTTTAGCTAACAAACCAATGTTCAAAAATGGTTAATACTTCAATTAGATTACTACAATAACCGATGTTATTTTATGAAAATATCTCTGTACCCTTACATAATTACCATCCATGTTTTAATCTCACTTTGTATGCAGAAAACAGTTATAGGAATTTTTTAACTTTCATATTTAAAAAATGGACCAAAAGCAAGAAAATAAATAAATTAATTAAATGTTAACTATAAATGTATTTGTGTATTATTGGTTGGTTGGTTGGTTGGTTTGGTGTTTTATGGCACAAAGCAACTAAGTTATCTGCACAAAACTTCTGGTAAAAAGTTAAAATTAGTAAAATTCATAAAAGCAAATTAAGGTAAAACAAAACAAAGTTTTGAAACAAAAAAGCATTAAAACCAATTTTTACATCTAGTCTACAGCAGTAAGAGAAAAACTACAGTTATACAAGTTGTAAAGGACTTTCTGTAGTATAATTGTAGTTATCATAACTTGCCAGGAAGACTAACGGGCAAGTTGGAAAACCACCGTAAGTCACCTGAAGTTGGCCTTTCCATTCCTGGTTTCAAGTTATGCAACGTTACGGCCATGTTCAGAAAGTAAAGTAACAGAAGATGTAAAAGACTTTCTGTAGTATAATCTTAATTATTATAACTTGCCAGAATGACTAACAGATAAGTTCAAACATCAGTGTTAGTCATCTCAAGTTGGCCTTTCCAGTCATGGTTTTGAGTTATTTGATGTAACAGCCATTTTTTAATTTCAGATCAAACTAGTTATACTTCAAAAAGGCAACATAAAAAAAGTCTAATTTATGAATTAGAAAACTTAGTGTTAAAAAGTCAATGCCCTTTAAAAAACTAAAAACATTTCCAGGTGGACAATGTCACCATCACATTATGGATAAACCTTGGGACAGAACATTTAAAATGGTGCTGTCATTGAGAGTCATAATGACAATATGAAAGTTGGTTGGTTGGTTGATTTCGTGTTTTATGGTACAAAGCGGCTAGGCTATCTGCACCAAACGTCCGGTTAAAAGGTAAAAATAAATATAGTAAAATACAGAAAAGGAAATGAAGGTAAAACAAAACATCATTGAAAAACAGAAAAAGCATAAAACCAATGTTGACACCTAGTATACAATGTTAAGAGAGAAAGTAGAGTAAGAGAAGTTGTAAAGGACTTTCTCTAACATAATGGTAATGATCATAACCCGCCAAGAAGACTAACAGATAAGTACGAGAACCACCATCAGTCACCTGAAATTGGCCTTTCCAGTCCCGGTTTCAGGTTATGTGTCATAACAGCCATTATCAAAAGGTAAAGTAATAAAAGTTTTAAAAGACATGTAAAAAATCGTAATTTTAATTAGCCAAATGTCTGGTAAAAAGGTAAAAGTAAATGAAGTAAAACACACAAAAGGAAATGAAGGTAAAAACAAAACAGCAATTAAAAACAAAAAATGACATAAAAGCAATGTTAACATCCAGTCTACAAAGTTGTAAAGGACTTTCTGTATCATAATGGTAATGATTGTAACCCACCAGGAAGACTAACAGGTAAGAACAAGAACCACCACCAGTCACCCGAAGTTGGTCTTTCCAGTCCTGGTTCCAGGTTATGTGTCATTATGGCCAGTACCAAAAGGTAAAGTAATAAAAGTGTTAAAAGGCATGCAGCAAAATTGTAATAACAACTCGCCAGGATGACTAACGGGTAGTTCAAACAGCAGCATTAGTCACCTGAAGATGGCCTTTCCAGTCCTGGTGTCGAGTTATTTAATGTTCTGGCCATTTTCCAATTTCAAATTAAACTAGATAGATTGAGACTCTTAAAAGGTGTAATGAATAAATATCAAACACTTAAATGAGATTAAAAAGATTAATGGCCAGTAAAAAACTAAAAACTTTATCAAGGTGGACAGTGTCACCATCACCAATAACACTGTCCAATGTAATGGACAAACCTTGGGACAGAACATGTTTAAAATAGTGCTGTCGTTGAGAGTCGTAAAGATGGCAAGAAAGTAAAATGTGGCTTACAGTGGTTTGAGTGTTACACAAACTACACACTGGTGCATCACTTCCAGATAAAAGAAAACGAGTTAAAAAACTGTGACCAATGCGTAGCCTAGTGAGAACAACTTCCTCCTTCCGAACCTTATGGAAGCTAGACAGCCAAAGCCCAATATAGGGTTTTATTTGGAAAAGCTTGTTGTCGCATTGCTCACTCCAAGTGGACTGCCACTTGAATACAGGACCATAGTCCATGTACGGAATAGGCACAGTGGGGATAGTGCCAAAGTAGATAGATTTAGCTGCCGTGTCTGCAAGCTCATTCCTGTGACTACCAACGTGGCCTGGTATCCAGAAAAACTGGGTAGAAGTAGATGTTCATGAGAAATGGGCCAGTCGGTTTTGAATATCAGCGAGAACAGGGTGTGAACCAACGTGAAGCAATTCCAGGGCCAGTGGAGAACTAAGCGAGTCAGTATAAATAGCGCAGTTGGAGTACTGTTTAGCTTCAATATGATCCAGGGCAAGAGATATGGCATACAGTTCAGCAGTGAACACAGAAGCTGTAGAGGGGATTCTGCGCGCAACCACCGAACTGCAACAAACCATGGAGAGCCCACAGAGTTACCTGATATGGAATCATCCAAATAAATTGGAATGGAAAGATTGTTTGAAAGATGTTCAGTAAATAAAAGATGGTACTTCTAATAGGGAGTATCTGCCTTTCTCAGATGACTTACAGAAAGGTCACATTTGGGGACTGTAATAAGCCATGGTGGGATGGGCTGACCACTGGATTCTGCAATGTTATCCAAGGACAGACCCAATTCATCCAACTGCTCCTGGATACAATGGCTAAAAGGAGCAATGACAGATCATCTGTTCTGAAAAAGTATGGCCCACTGAGGAAAGAAAACACATCCCCAGGTGGGATGCTTTGGTAAGGAACAAAGTTTCAAAGAATTTAGTAAAGACAGTTGCAAACGGCAAAGGTGCAAAGAAGGTTCATGAGATTCTACGTATAAGCTTTGAACAGGGGAGATGCAGAAAGCCCCAGTGCAGAGTCAAAGTCCTTGATGATGAATGGGGTCCAGCATCTTTAAGGCTGAAGGTCTGGCAGAGCCATAGACCAGTGATCCATATTTGAATTTCGATGGAATAAGAGCACGATATATCTTTAACATAGAACATTGATCCGCTCCCCAACTGGTGGTTAAGAGGACACAGAGGATGTTCAGTGCTCTTGTGCATTTGACCCATAGCTGCTTTAAGTGTGGTATAAAGGTCAGCTTATGGTCTAAAATAAGCCCCAAGAACTTGGTCTCAGGGACCACTGGCAGCGAAACTTCACCAATATGAAGTTCAGGATCAGGGTGAATACCTAGTTGGTGGCAAAAGTGCATGCAAACGGTTTTAGAGAGAGAGAAATTAAAGCCGTTCGCCATAGTCCACTTCAGTACATGATTGACGGCAGTTTGTAGTTTCCGCTCAATATATCTCATGTTCGACAACTGACATGAGATGTGAAAGTCATCGACATACAGCCCATTCGCAAGAGTGAGAGGGAGTTGTTCAGAGATGGCATTTATCTTTACACTGAAAAGTGTGACACTCAAAACACAGCCCTGAGGGACTCCCAATTACCTATACAAAATAATGGGAAAGTGTCAAACCCACACGAACTTGGAATCTCCTGTCCATTAAAATTTTTTTAATAAACATGGGTAAATGGCCACGTAACCCATAGGCATGGAGGTCTCGCAAAACGCCATACTTCCATGTTGTGTCATAAGCCTTCTCAATGTCAAAGAATATTGATACAAGATGTTGTCGTTTGAGAAAGGCTTCTCTGATTGATGTTTCAAGTCGAATTAGGTGGTCTGTAGTGGAATGCTGTTGTTGGAACCCACAGTGGGTGGGCGAGAGGAGGATGTTTGATTCGAGGAACCAAACAAGACGAGCATTAACCATCGTTTCTAAGATCTTACAGAGACAACTCGTCAAAGCAATTGGACGGTAGTTTGAAGGAATCTTGGGATCTTTCCCTGGCTTAGAGAAAGGTAAAATAATAGCCTGGCACCAGACTCCTGCCAGATCCGGTCCAGCAGATGTACTGCCAGACCGATGAAGGTCCATTTTCAGTTCCACCAGTGTAAAGGGACAATTATAGTCAGAGACATTCAGTTCGAAAGGAAAGAGGTGAACGCTCTGCCCGAGTCTCGATGGCCAAGAAGGTGGAGGAACAAGCAGAAGTGCTAGATACCCGTCAAAAGCTTTCACCTACAGTATCAGCGATACTCCGGACATCAGCCACCTCCATCAGAGAGTAAGATCGAGAGGGGGACAGAATTGTAGTGCCCACTGACCTATCGAATCCTGTTCCATACGACCTTGGAACTGGTGGTAGAAGATATGCTTGTTGTAAACTTAATCCAAGATTCCTTCTGGCTTTGACGTCTTACCCACCTAGCATGTGCACGGGCCCATTGGAAAGCGATGGGGTTCAAAAGTGTGGGATATCTACGAAAAGTATCCCATGCCCATTTTTGAGCCTTCCGTGCTAAGTGGTAAGCAGGATTCCACCATGGACGAGGATATCGTGGAAAACGTGTCGAGGTTTTAGGAATACACTGAGCAGCTGCTTGTATAATACACCCAGTTACCGCTGCCACACAGTTGTCTATTGATGGCTGATTCACGATGGCAGGATCAAGTTCTGCAAGAGCAGTGAATGTGGACCAGTCTGCCTGATCCAGCTTCCACCAGGGTACGCGGGTAGGGTGGCATCGACCACAGCCAGTCTCTCTCAAAAGTAGAGGAAAATGGTCACTGGCTAGTGGATAATTGTCAACCCTCCATAAGAAATGGGAAAATAATGAAGGGGAGCAAACTGAGATATCAATAGCAGTAAAGGACTGACTAGGTGAATGAAAATAAGTGAAAGAACCAGTATTGAAAAGAGAAAGATTGTGATCAGAGAGCATACGCTCTACAGAGCGACCCCTCCCATCAATAAAAGCACTTCCCCAGAGGGGATGATGTCCATTAAAATCCCCCAGGAGTAGAAAGGGAGATGGCAACTGTTCAATGAGAGCATCAAGGTCTGACTGATCATATGTCTCTCCAGGGGACAGGGAGAGAGAACAAACAGTGATGGTATGGCCCAAGGAAACACAGATGTCTATAGCCTCCAAGGGTGTGTTGAGTGACAAAGACAGGGTGGGCACATGCTGATCAACCAATAGTGCCACCCCTCCATCACACAACCTGTCATTTCTGTACAGAGAAAACTGCCGAATGGAGACAGTATCAGCAGTTTTGAGAAATGTTTCTTGTAAAGAAAGACAAACAGGATGGTAGGAAGCAATCAGCGTTTTGATATCATCCAGATTAGAACGTAACCTTCGACAGTTCCATTGTATCAAGGTGGCCATTTTAAAGAACGGGTAGGTGAAGTGGCTGGAGAACCCTTCGGTTTACGACCACGTCTTTTTTCTTTACTGTCTTTAGTCGGAGGAGGTCTATCAACCTCCATGGATCCTGCTATGGGTCGAGTGGGCAGGTCTTTGTTATTGGAAGGGTATTCCAGTGACTGAGGATGCAAACGAATAATTGTTTTGTCTCTTGTGGTGGGAGAAAAAGATGTATCAGAAGAAATGCCTGTATTTGAAACTGAAGGATGTGGATCTTGAGGTTTGTTGGAAGGTATGGGAGGAACAGAGATGGGTGTGGAAGTCGATTCATCAACCTTTTTAACCACGGAGGTCAAAAGGCTTTTCATTTGTTTTGAAAACGATTCTCTTGGAGGCACAGAGAGATCTGTCTGCAATCCCACTGTAGTTGTGGAATGAAGTGCAGCAGCATATGTCCGAGGTGGAGTTGTGGACAGCAATTTCCGAGCCTCAGGATAACTAATGTTATGAGTCGTTTTCAAACACTGCACCTCTTTTTCCTCCAACCATTTTGGGCAAGAACGTAAGTAGGAAGGGTTCACTGTGTTGGGATGTGAATGTTTTGACCAACATGTCTGCAGATCGAAGCTTCTTTACTGACTTTGGAGAGCCAGCAAGCCCCTCTAGTCCCTTCTGAATAAAAAGGGGGACATTTGCCCTAAAGGTTTTTCTAAAATAGAATGTAATATAAGAAAATGATGTACATGTGTTACATATGTTGAAGATTGCTGCTCAGAGTCTTACAAGATGTGATTGTTTACCTATTGACTGTTTTTTCACTATTTTATTTAAACTTTTTGAAGGAGGATCCATAGGAAAAAAGAAAAATTTCAGTACCCACTGATCCCACCCATTATGGAGCCCTACAAGGGGATGCACTACAATGTCATGCAAGGACAATGCAGCAACGCCAGGGTTTCGTGAGCACTATACCCAAACACCAGCATCAGGCACAATGTCCACAATACTCGTTGAGAACTTCCAACACTGGTATTTGGTTGACTCTAGCCCAAGTGGACCAGCCAACTGAACCAAGGGGGGCCACCCAAAGGCCACCCATCTACAGGAATTCAAGGCCAAAGTGGTGTGTTAGGGTTGAACCCCTCAACCACTAGGGTCCTCTCCTCCCCTTCATGGTTCACCACGCACGGCAAACACGTGGGTAGATTATTAGATCCCAGAGGAGGTAAACTGAAAGAACAACTTTCCCTAAGGGGTCCCCTCACCACGTATAGGAATCTGCACCTAGGGACTTTGTGTATAAAGCCTGTTGATAAAATATATCACTGGTGGACTGGTCCAATACATGAAGAATACTGTAATACCTAGAACGTAAAAAATAATTCTTTTTTATATCTGATGTACAAATACAAGTGCAAATTCACTTAAGTAGTATCTTAAACATAAAAAATCTTAAGTTCTAAAATGAATACTATATTGAAAATTTGGTAAACCTTTTTAGTTGTTCCAATAATATAATAATATGCAATATTTACAGCTATAAAAAGAGAAAAAAGAAAATGTGCTATGAGTACCACTACTATTGTGATCAATATCAGGATGAGGTTGAGATTGTAAATTATGGTGACGTAATTTGTTGAATTACCTAAAAAGTGGATGTTAGTGTCAACTTGTTGGATATAAGCAAATAATTAAGAAAACAATACGACAGTCTTTGATGCAAATATGAAATATCAATTAAATCCAAATTGATTTCATTTTACTATATGAATTTTTCTGAAGTTCTTACATTCATGTTTAAATAAAATACCCAAGTAGATCAAATGTAGAAGAGGAAAACAAAAATGTCTACTTAAAAGTAGTTTTAGTAAAATTCTCAGAAGCTGTTTAAAAAACTCTGAAATTTTGATATTCTTCCTTCTATCAATAGTCTGGATGTTTCTTCTGCATGCGAATAAACTTCTATGTGTGAGAAATTCATCAAAAGGGGCAAAGACAAAGCTGTTTTACTCTAAGTTAAGAGATGGTAAAAAATAATTTTTCTTGTGTTGACAACAATAGCATTCACTATCCTGACAAGTTTCAAAATAGCTCAAATTGGTAATGAAGAAAATTACAAGTTTAACAGAACAAACATTCAATTTCTGACAACCTACTCATCTTCACAACAGTTTTGAATACTCATCACTATGTTATTGAATCAAAAACAGCCAAACACAGAAAAAATAAAAATGTTAGTTTTAGTGCAAAACTATATAATGGGCTATCTACAATCTGTACACTATATAGAATAAAACCCTTGATTTTTGCATTGCACATCTATACACAAAACAATGACTAACCAGTCACAGGATTGATACAAAAGTAAAAGCAAAAAATTAAATGACCCTAGAATTCAACAATGAACTTCTTTTGTTCCCAAGGAACCAAGGTGATATCTCCCCATTGTTGATGAATATTAGACTATCTCTTTAGTTTTAAAACTATATTACATCTCCTCATTGATCAAACAATACACATACTTGACAGTTCTCAATGTAACAAACCTTTAAAATGTGTTATGGATTACTTTTAATTGAAAGCATATTATATACACTAGCTCTAAAACAGTTAACAAAAAGTACAAAGATATAACCAAGCTTTCAATAAGGGAAAGAAAGATATATAATCAATGTTCTAATAGAAATGAATAAAAACCTTAAAACCTGAGTACGTTTGAAATATGAACCTTTCTTCTTCAGGGACAAACTCCCCAGATTTGATCCTGAAGAAGAAAGGTCCACCTTTCAAAAGTACTCAGTTTATAGGATTTTTATTTATTTCTGTTAAGACTTCTTGAACTTGTACGTTTTTCTCATATCATGATCAATGTTCTAGTCACCTTAACTCTGATATGTATTAACTTTTGAATAACTCAGAAAAGGTGCAACATCAATAGTAGTAGTAAAACTATGAATGTGTATATATACAAACCTTTTCATAAGCCTAATTATACATTTAAAGCCTACCATTATTTTGATAGTTTTTAATTCTTAGAAAGAGACCAAATGCTTGAAATAAGTCAAATACGTATTTTGTAACTGCACATCTTACACAGTCTTTTTTTTTTAACCTGTAAAGAACAAAGTACTTTTAAAAGTACTCAGGTCACTACAATACTAAATAACATACTCTTCTATCTCATTTGCCTGCAGACATAAATCATTTTGAAATAACGGTCTGGTATTAAAAAGTGAGAATTCAGCCAAGTATTAATACCTATAAGTATTAAGTTAGTGACCAATAGATCTTAAACCCTTTTGGTGGGGTCAAGAAGTAAAAATTTTATATATTAAAACACAACTTACGTTATTTCCACTGACATATTCTGCAGTCATGTAGATGAAAAGCTGCTTTACATTCCAGTTGAATAAACTTCTGAGATTTGGGTTAGTTAAAGAAAATCTTCAAATATACTTGTAAAGTGAAAAGGGACAACATTCTGTATATTATTTCTTCTAAACTTCAAGCATTTTTAAAGTTACTATTCTGTAATAAATGGTTGTCTAGTCCAGTGTACTAAAATATTTAAAAATAAACCAAATAATGTTTTTGTATCCAAAAACACAGATGAGCCTAACTTCAAGATTTATAGTGATACAGAAATAAAACCAATTTATCAATTATTTCATATTCAAGTGTTATTCCCAAAACTTATAAAGTGGAAAAATAGATGGAAAAAATTTTTGTTATTGTCATTTTACTAGGTATGATATTCGCTTTTTCCTTGTTAAATAATCACTTTGCTGAAAGAAATAAAGTGAATGACACTGAACTTCATGACAAAATCCATTGTCAATAAAACTGGTTATTAACAAGAGTATCAAAGAAGTCAAATAAATGACTAAAAGTGGCAGCAATGAAAAACGTAAAGAACTAGAGGAAAGGTTGGTGTGGGGAGAAAAGTTATAACAATTAGACTAATGAAGATAGAGGCAAAGAAAGTGCACATAATAAAACGTAATATATCAGAACAACAAAGCTTCAGAAAGTTTTCTCCATGATGTACAGACAGTATCATGTCCTGGTACTAAGAATCACATGGAGTTCATAGTTAGTTTTTCCTTAAAATTGTCAGTTTAAACATGACACAAACTGCATTTTGGTCCAGCTAGAAATGTATGTGCATCTATTTCAAACATGTGTTTCTTCATTCAAAGCAACCATGAGCTGCTGCTTTGTTAATACTATTCAGGAAAACCGATCATTTTTCATTATTCAATTTTTTTAATTTGCCAAATGCTGGGGCAGATCCTGAGAAACCCTAATAAGATGTTTTAAAGTTTGACATGCAATCTTGAAGAGTGTTAACTCAGGGATGTGATACCACTGACATGTATATTCACAAGATTTATGCATCCATATCTGGAAATAAGACTGACCAATGATGAATTTGAATGTCTCCTCTAGACATTTATCTCAGTTTAATATCTCAAATTAACGTAAAGTATAAAATTTTAATTTTTATAATCTTTTTTGTACCTAAACAGCACTGTAGATTCAGTAATAACAGCAATTTAATGCTAATTTATTGTAATTTCTCAAAGCTTCAGTGGTTCCCAATCACTGGGATAAACAACCAAGCAAGTCACCGTCATTATACAACCCACAGGTGGCAACAATGAAGAGTCACTTTTTCAAGATGATCTCATGAAGCAATATTTCAATCTCAAAACCATTAACCACTTGTCTTAACTGAAGATTCCCCAAAGTACTAACAATATCCAGTTAAGTGAGAAGTAATAAATTTATTTCATGAAAAAACCTCTATTCACCTTTTTACACTTATGCATATCAACCATATCTAAGAAAATTGAAATCCTAGCAAAAGCTGCCAGAGCAACATGAGTGTAACAAACCATATTCACTTATTAACAAACATACAGGATCTGTATTTTAAAGTAAGTGATGAACAGATATCCTTCATATCTTGTATATATTGCAAGCCACGGCATTGTCTATCTGAGCATTCATGTGCCTCCTACTTGAAAAGCTGCACTTTACTGTCACTGTTGAGCAGCTCTTAACAAGACTAAAATGCTCAACACTTAATTACTTGTTGCAAAGGGCAGTATAAGTATCTCAGAGCTTTGTTTCTGAATGACACCAAGAGTGCAACACAATTAACCTTTTTAAAGTTCATGAAATAATTTAAACTGATAGAAAAACTATTTTCCATCACTGGGGATGGGTACTTTTAACTGTGCTTGAGTCTGTACATATATATGTATGCACACACAAAGCAGACCCTTTTAATACAATTCTAAGTTACAACTAAAGCTACTAATGTTTTTTACACCAGTTTCAGATAATACAATTAGTGTATTATTGTAATATTACCTTGGAAGAGATTTTATCCATCAGTTTTGTGGTGGAAGCAATTGGTAACATTTAGGTACAATGGCTGTATTAACCCTTTTAAAGAATTCATTGGATCACACTCCTGCCACAATAACATTTCTGGTATCATTACACCACCTTTATCAGCTTTCACTGTTGTAACAACATAAACATGCATATTTTTCTTCTAAATTTTTACTTTATAGTGATTACAGAAATGTATTAAAAATATATCAGACAACATAGCACACTTCCAGTCACTTATCTAAAGTAGTATTTTTCAACCTCTAGTTCACAGGACTTCAAAGAGATAAATTTTGTTGTACTTGCTTTTTTAGCAGTTCACAAAATCTTAGCAGCAAGCTGATTCCTAGTATTGAAGATGTTTAGGGATGCTGGCCTAAAGCATATGTTGTGAACATTAACCTGTTCGGTGCTGTAGATGAGATAACTCGTCCAAGCCGATCGGTAACACAGTGCCACAGACGAGTTAATTCATACTCAATAATACCTAGCTTCAATGCTAGATGTCAGCACCATACATGCATTTAACCTACTTACAAATTGTTTCACTTTCAATCCAAAAATGGCGTTACAAAAAAGTCACAAAATGAAGAAGCATAGAGTTGTATTGTAGCAGCTGAAATACTTGGCAGTAAACAGGTTAATAAACCCAATGTTAATGATATTCCATTAGCCAAGCACCCACAGCCATGTTTCTGCATGTGGTAGTCTTTTGTCTTTCAGATAAAACGATACAAAACGTCACCATTCATATGACTAAAATAATAACATGAAACGCTACAATTACTCATAGCCAGTAAATATTTCTAGAAACAAAATTTTCTTTTATGAAATTAATATTACCAGTTCAAGGTTATTTCATCTATTTGTTTCAATATTAATAACTTACTTTAGTTTAGTACATATTACTTCACACACACTAATGTTTTAAAAGCATCTAGAAATTACAAGCAATCTTAAAAATTAATTTTTATTTGCACTTGATCTAAAACTAATTACAATAATATTCTGATCTGTTCTGGTCTGTCTGATGCAAAAGCACAGAAGTGTTTTCTGTCAAGCCCAACTGCACAGGAACATTTTTATAATGAAATGTATGTTGTGCCAGTTCTGAAAAAGAATCTTCTTATGCTAATATTCCTTTACAAAAAAAAACATTAAACTATCAACTGAAATAATTAATAACATAAAAATTGAAACTATATAACTTTAGAATGTTTTTCAGAACTATGAAAATATGCTACCAAAAAGTCACATTTCCTCTTTAATGGAATAATTTATGATAAGATTGATAGATTCAAGACTGTTGTCTTCTCTTGACAACCTATTTTTGTTTTCATGAATAACAATGGTTGAAGAAATGTCCTGGCAGTTTAAGATCTTTGTATTATCAGAGGAATGTGAACAACACACGTAATTTCATAGAATCTAAACATATTAATCCATTTATGAAATATCACAGTAGTTGTCAACATAAAGGTTACCGGCTTGTCTTTCTGGATAACTTAGTATAAAATAATGAAGGCAAATCTGAATGTGAAGATTTTCTATACACATTTAATTGGCTTGTATTTTAATTTTAAAATTTTCATTCCTTTGTTATTCAAGAAAAATTTAGTTAAGATCTTAGTTCATTGTGCTTATAAGATCATCAGCACATACAAATACAAAACCTTTATAATATTAATACTTTTTCAAGAAAAATTACTTTCCAATGAATATTTTTAATAACATCAGAAAAGATTATTTAGGAGAAAGTTGGAGTCAAACAAGTTTTCTACGAGGTGCAGAAAAAGTGCACTGGCAGACATGGTGTTAGTGAAGAAACAATTGTAAGCTTTCAAAGGACTTGTAAACAGATAAATTTGCATGCAATTTGTAAAACAGAACAAATTGCAAATTTTTGTAAGTTTTAAGGACAATTTCATCTTTAATAACATTTAAAATATTAAATTAAATGTACTAGATGTAATTCTAGGTATATTAGATGTAACACATGTACAAGAACATTCAAATTATGTGAACAAGATGGCACTATTCAACATTTGGACATTATACATTCATTGGTGGTTCAAGATTCTAACAAAATGCCAAACACTAAGACCTCAAATGAATGAAACTTATCCAGGAGTTGTTATGGCAGAATAATTATCTTCTCAATACAAGTTAAAAAAAAGAAAAGAAAAAGACTTGAAAATAACACCACAAAATCATTAAATGGTCTACAGGTTCTTTATTATTAGTATCTTTCACATGAATGGCACCTTATGTGACATCAGCTACAAACCCAAGTCAGAGATCCCTGAAGTTCAGGCAAAAACAGCCCCCCCCCCACAAGTTAACTTAACCAAAGGTAAAGTAATCAATTATCATCTACTACTAGCATGCTACTACTCTTAACAGAACAGAGGAATTCAACATTGCAATTATTACATTCCCACAACTAAACATCTAAAGCACATGGGACAAAATAGATTGGTGGATTTGGATTTGATTAGTAAATATTGCTTAGCATCTTTTAAACAAATTTGGGCAACTAAATCCAGCACTAAAATTAACTCTTTGTAAATACATCCACAAATGAAAAAGAGTAAATAGAACAATTCTATTCAAACAATAATTTTATTCATGCTTCAAAACTTGATATTTAATGGTACCACACATGGCATTTCATGAACAAAATAGTTTCTGGTATAAAATATAAAACTTTACAATTGCAAGAAATACCAAATACTTCAACTGTCACAAAATAATGCAACAACCACATAACCACAGGAGGAAGTGTGTGCATGTGTGTTTTCTTATAGCAAGGCCACATTGGGCTATCTGCTGAGTCCACTGAGGAAGAATTAAACCCCTGATGTTAGGATTGTAAATCTGTAGACTTACTACTTTAACAGAGGGGAACCAGAAGGAAGTGACTTGAAGATATTGCAATTGATTAAGGTTACCACAAATTGCTTTTCCAAATTAATCTAATTATTTCACTTTTTTTTTTTTTTTTTGAAAGACTTCATCACTTTGTTTACAATATAGTGTACTTGGCTTTTTGAAGAAAATGTCTAGTGACTTTTCAACAGCAATTACTCCTCTCATCATAGGTATCCTTTACTGTGCATATCAGTTTTTAGTGAGTTACATTAAAAGTTTAATTAAACATTTTGTTTGTTCATTTTATACCAATTAGTATAAACTCATTGCTAATGATCCATATTTTAATAGTTCTATCTTCTTAATTTTATAAGGTAATATTAAAAAGGATCCTGTTTTTTTTCCCTGGTGAGAGAAATATATTTCCTCTCTAAATATCCATTCTTCTCTAATTTATTTACCACCCCACCAAAATGTTAGTATAACATTGTTATCACTCATACAAAGCATAATTTTCATAGCCTTCAACTCTGCTTGGTTACAGAGCTATGAAATAGAAAAGCAAACCAGCAAACCTTTTCTGCTACACCCACCTGTCACATCCACTTTTTCAGTATTTGTTAATACACTTAATACTAATTATTTTAAACTAATAGAAAGTCAAGGTTTTAAACTATCAAATTATGTCATTTTCTCTACTGAATAATGTTAATTTCTCTAAGTACAAGTTTCATTCTTAAGGGAAACACAAAGACCAGCTTGGATGAATTTGTAACAGGCCACATAGATAGAAAACCAGAAAAACTGTGATAGTTATGGACAAGTCTGCTTTTTGCACGTTATTATTCTATATTCTTTAATGCATTATTTAATTAAATAAATATTATTTACTCCAATACTACTACTATTAGTGTAAAAACGGTAGCATTCACTGTTGTCAACAGTAAAAAAAAGGAAGGAAGACCCAGGTAATTACTGTATTTCTTGTTTATCATGTGTATTTTTTATTATTATAAAAACAGCTCAAATGTAAAGCGTTAGTTTAAGTGAAATAAATAATTTTCACAAAGCATGCATGTGAGTAGTGTATTTAACATAATTTGATAGTGTAACGTAACAAGCACATTCCTCAAGTGATATACAACTTGAAACATATTATAATGGCTTGAAAAATACTAACAGTAGTATTTAGACACAGTTCAAAGGGTAATAAAATGATAAAACTTGAGTATAAACAGATATATGCTGATACAAGTTTAAAGCTCCTTAAGATAAACAAATGTAGTCTCGTGTTACAATTTTAAGTCATTCTAGAAAGAAAAAAAAGGATAACCTATATTTATTTCTATTATTGTTCAGGGGTTATGACACAAGTCAAATTGACTAACCTGGTATAAAATTAGCAGATAAAATAACAGATATAGTTTTACTGAAAAACAAAAGTTTGAATTGTATTTAGGAGGTTTAGAGAATACATAAATGACATCTGAGATAATGAAAAGTATTTCTAATCTTAATATGAAAATTATTTTGCAATTGAACTGGTCAAAGGAAGACTATTCATGGATAACTTTTTAGTATATCAAACTGAATAACATTCACTGTGTTGTTGAATATCTTGAAGATAACATACAAAAGAAAGGAATGATTTACATGTTATGCTAAGCAAAGAGGAAAGTGATCAGCAATTGGGGTTATATTGGTTTGCAAATTGCAATGTGAAGTCAGGTATTTTGTCCACGATCAGCATGTTTAGCAATATATTATAGCCCAAACTTTGACATTTTACTCGACAATAATAACCATAATAGATTGTGATAGTTTTGTAATTCCAGTTTAAAGGGCTCAATCCACTACATAATAAATAACACTAAATAACAAACCATCAAAGGAACTAAAAGAAAAAAATTGATGTATATCACACAAAATATTTCCTAGATTTTATCTGAGGAGGATAAAATCATTATTTATAGTTTTCAAAATATTTCTACATACAAAATGACATGGTAACAGAGATTTTACATAGATAAGCCAATATTTAAATAACAAAACTAAAAAGTTACAAGCTTTCATTAAATATTGAACTTCAAAACCCACTGTAGCCATTGCAGATCTTAAAACTGAATGTTTTTGAAAAATCAGGTGACTTCAGTAGTGCAATAATGTTAACAGTTACCAAATCTTGTTTTAGTTACCTTTAGTTATAGCATTACCTTATTGTAATTTTGGTGAACCACCATAGTTTTTTTAGAAATTTGTAATTTTTAAACTATTATAATCAATATGGTAAGGCATAATACTAACTGCTATAAGAGAATTTAAAAGAAAACTATTCTTAAAACTTTTTATATTATAATAGTTGAGAAAGTATGAGAGTACTATTTGATAACTCAATTACTTTTAGTTACCCTTTATTGATTAATTTTACATTACTGAGTTATTAGTATAGGCTTCTATAATTTGTTTTACTTTAATGAGAGTTTTCACATATAAAAATAATGGGTTTATTTCAAGCACATAATCTTCTATTCATTTTCCTTCTGCATGGATAAAGACAATAAATGTAGTTAATAATTATGAAACTTTAGATTATTATTTCAATTAATGCATGTTTTTTAACAGTAATGTAAAATATCTTTTCTACACGCTTATGCATTTTACGACTACAGTATTACTTCAAACATAATGCATATCAGTCTAAAGAAAGAAAATAACAGAAGCAAATCTAAATTTCTATTTATCAAAAGGATATCAGCTTGAAGGTCATAAGTCAAGAAACCAAGGTCATTCTTTTCACGAGAAGCACTGTAGTCTGGCACATTTTTCCTACAGGCAATGAAAATAAAGAACATGTATACACAAGTTAACAAATAAGTTTATTTTAATTAATGTCTTAAATACTAGAAAGAAAAAGATTAAAAAGTTCAGCATAAAACCATACGAATATTGTATTAACAGTTATTATTTCCTAACACAATTTTCATGAAAGACTGAATTAACAGGTTATTAATTTAACTGTTAATATGATCCAAGTATTGCTACAGCTAAAATTACAGTTAAAAGAAAAGACAAATTAATTTTCTAATAAATTAATCACCAGGTTCATTAATCGATAGGCTAATCCTAATATTTTCAGCTTATTTTAGGTTTTAAAGACATTTTCAATTAACCCTTCAATCAATGATAGTTATATTTAATTACAGTGTTTTAAGATTAAGTGATTTTCTAATCCACACATGAAAATGTATCACACATGCAGTGCAACCTGTAACAAGCTGAAAATAAATCATTTGCATTCTGTGGGTTACTCCCTTCAAATTCCCCAGAAAATATTGTACTAACATTACCAAATTTTTGTTGATGAAGATAAACATTACTGTCATTTTAAAACAACAAATTTAAAAAAGTTAAACTTTAATACAAAACAATAACACAAATAAAAGGTTTAAAAGACTGTTACAGTTTGTCTGTTGAATTTCATACAAAGCTACACAAGGGCTACCTGTGCTAGCTGTCCCTAATTTAGCAGTGTAGGACTAGAGTGAAGTTAACTAGTTATCACCATCCACTGCCAATTCTTGAGTTACTCTTTTACCAATGAATAGTGGGATTAACCATCACATTATAATGCTCCCATAGACAAGCATGTTCGGTATGATAGGGATTCAAAACTGCAACCCTCATATAATGAAATGAGTGCCCTAGTCACCTGGCCATGCTGGGCGACCGTTATAGACTCCAGCAATAGACTTAATGTAAATAAAACTTGTACAGTAATTGTATAGCCCAATCATTTAAAGCAACTGACATGTAATATTTATTTTGATATATTATATGGTCATGTAAGAATATCTGGCTTTTTTTTTTATCAACTTGTGTACAACTTACATAGTCCAAACCCCCTGAACCCCTCTTCTACAACCATATCTGCTCATTCAATATTAAAGAAATTAAATACAGTTGTACACTTATAAACTAGGAATATAATAAAATGTAAAAAAAAGTAAATTTACACTTTATTTATCCCTCAAATAGCCTAGGAATTAACCACTTGTTTTTTCTCCAATTAGTGATGACAGTTACATATGCCTTAGTATCTCTAACAAAGACAGGTTAGGCAAGTTTGGTGGTAATGGGAATCAGACCTAAGGACTTCAAATCTTAAAGTACCCCTCCCCAGATCATCAGTCCATGCTGGCTCAAAGCTAAACAAACTGAAAGGAAAAAACAAACAAGAAACACACTTAAAACCAATTTTGATATCCACGGTGGTCAGAAAACATAGTTTATTACATATTTTTGTGACTAACAACAAACATGTATCAATATTCTGGTTACTTGTATAGTTAAACTTATCAGATAACAATAACTGGAAATTTTGGCTTATTTTTCACAACAATAAATTTAATTTTAATTTTGTACAGAGAAACATTTTTACCTTTAGTCTAAAATACAACAGTATAACATGAAAATTGGCCAAATGTTTGAATAATCAGTCAGTATTACAGGCAACTGTAATCAACAATAATGAAGCAATTTAAAGATACACCCATACATCTCTTCTTCATTTATATTTCTGTTTTTTTTTCTTTTTTGTACCTGATGTTTTTGCATGATAATATGTATGTAGTTGAAAGCTTCAATACAATTCTTTAAAGACATTAACTATGGATATTATCAAAAAAGGTATATTAGGCAAGGTTATCAGATGAAACAAGCATTTTTATAATATTGAATGAATATTTAAAATTTATTGTGCTAAAAAAAAAAAAAAGACTAATTTATTAAAAATAGCTATAATAATTACATTGACCTTAACCAGAAGGTTCTTTGAAATGTGATAAATGCAACTGTGACACTGTTTTGGAAACCAATTTCATATATCACCAATAAATTTTTATTATGGTTGTGTTGTATGCTTTATAGTGGTTTGATTATCTAATAAAGAATGAAATTCAAAAACTCCTTAGTAAAGAATTAAGGTTAAAAACTGAAATAAAGTTCTGAAGAGTGCAAGTGGTTATTTGATTCTTTACAACATGAATTAACATGATTAATCTTGTGTTATAGCAGAGAAAGAAATGAAAATATAAAAATTCTGTTAATCTCAAATGTACTCTTTCAATACTAAATAAATTTACAATAATATTTAGTTTTCTTTAGAAAATGTTTCAACAAAAGATTAGTCATCTTTAGTACAAATTGCATGATTATATGTATTAATATTGTAAATGTTATTCACGATGTGTGAAAAAATTCACTTCAAAAATTCAATTAAAGACAAAAATTAAAAACTCAACTTTCAAAAGGTAGACCTTTCATCAACAAGGGGATTTAGATGAAATCATCAGTATTTCTACTTACATATGGAGAAACTGCAGTTTCTACATAATGTCATGGAAAAAAGTTAACATCTCATTCAGAGGATGATTCTAGAAATGAAAAGCTATCCTACACAAATATGTTAGAGTATCTTATTTTCTCTTATGAAAAGAAGAGTAAAAGATGATCTTGTTTACAAAAATTGTCTATTGTATTGATAGGATAAAATTTTCTGAGTTATTTGTGCTATATGCTAAAGGTAAGAAGAAATATGAGTAAAATTTAAAAAGGCTTGGCTCCAGTTAAGTTACTTTTCTGACAGAATGATAATACTAAATGTGAAATAACCATTTTGTGTTCCACTTCAGAGGGTAATGAATGTTTCATTTTATTATGCACATTTTTTTAATAATACCATGCAAAGGTATGCCCACTCTCAGAAACTCAGTTGAACTAATGAATGATAATTTTCATATGATTTGTTATACAATGACTCCTGGAAAGTCATCATACAATTTATGTTGCTCTTAAAAGGGGTTCCAAAGAAATAGTTCCCAGCTACAGAAGTATGTGGATGCAAAATTGCAGTTTCGAATATATAAATCTCACAAAAAAATACTAATTGTACACCAAATTAATAAAAGGAAAAATGTCTTCAGTACTAAAACATGATGAATTTGCATGATTTATTTCAAGGCAGCAATACTCCCACTAACTGTAAATCAGCTTTTAAAACATCGTGATGATCTCAAACCCATTCTCCACCTTTTGGCAATAACCAACAAGAGAATGTTGAAACCAAAAACAGGGTTTTGGTTCATCAAATTGACCAGACCAATAAGGATCAGAGATACTACATCAAACAATAGCTTTATTCATGCTCTGCTTTGGTCTGAATAGTTTTACTGGATCCAGAAGAATTTACTATTTGGAAATATACAAACAAAACTTTAAAACCATTTAAAATTATTCTTAGCCATTAAATTTGTAGAAACAAAGCCATACAATAAATTATGTGGTACAGACTGAACGATGCCTAAACCAGTCTGCCTAAATCAAATCAACATCATTTCCACAACAGTTTAAGAAAAAAACAACTATAGATACACTAGTATTAAATCCAGGAAAACCTTTATTTGACACAATTAAATCTACTACAATAGTCTATGATAAAATTAACATGAATGATGTGTCAATTACATCATGATATCATATAGAATGGGTAGAGGTTACTACTTGTACATATCTATCAATCACAATATTTCATGTTTACAACCCAATGTAATTATAGAATCTCTCATACTTTCACAAATACACAGTTAAGCTCATACTTCATTATTAACACTAGCAGAAATATCCAACATACTATAACTGCTAGTTTCAACTGAATGCTATTGGGTCTGTAGCCTTTTCTGGAATTGTCCAATAGTTTTACAACAATGTATCATACTTTACATTCAATAATGTTCACTATCCATGAGAAAAAGAATTTTATTAAAATTTTAGTTTTATAATAAGCTATCACACATCACATTACAGAGGAGATTTCATTAGTTTCTCTGTAAATGAAAGTGCATTCTCTTCTGTTACAACACTCAAGTTTTTACAAAAGAAAAATAATAATAAAAATTGTTATTACTGTTTTATAGTTAAAACTTACTCTTTTTTATTGGTTAAACCTGAAACATATTTTGCAGAAATTTCAATTATTTTATTTAATGCTCAGCCATAAAAACACCACCTAGTTATAAAAATATTACTCAGCTATGATTGGTGATGATCAGTGTCGTAGTTTCCAAGATCAGAATTTTTTATGTATACATCACAAGATCCATTATGATAAGATTTGATTATTCACAGTTTTCATTTCATATATTTATATAATATGAATCTACACTTACGAGTTTGAAATTGATGGACTTTATTGGAACATTTCTACCTTTCCTTAACACTGGAGTAACACAGTATCAGGTTACCAGATAAAGCAAAAATTTGTCATCGATACCATTTTATTAACATTGTTCCAATGAAAAGGTCATGTGGAGTAAAAGGTTGATTTACCACTTATGGATGTGATTTTTAATTGTTTTCAATAATTATTGACAATATAATTGAACTTAGAGTGTAAATCTACTAATATGTAACGTAACTTTGGAACCTAATGATGCATCAATTTATTTTAATTACTTCAATATCCACTACTATTAGTACACATTATGGTACTTGTACCGAATTTTCCCAGTAAAAATAAATAAATTCTTATATGATAAAAAATAAATTACTCATTGTGAACATTGTACTTTATATTTTATTTTTATTATATTTTTGTTATTATTACAATTTTTGAGGAGTCAAGACTGATAATTATCATTTGCTAAAATTGTCGATCGAAAAATTAATAAATATATAATTTATATCACAAAATTTTGGTGAGCTCTGTGTATATTAGCGTCATACGTACGACAATAAAGTGTAACTATAATGACGCTGAAGACATTCTAATTGACATCATGATCAAGAATTGTAACATCCTCGAATTATTAATTAAACTGCTACAAATGGATGTGTCTCTAACACTCGATATGTTACTGAGGAAATTCTGCACAAGTACCCACATTATGGAAGCAGATAAATTTTAAACTTATCCTAATATTAAGACTTACTCAGTACTAAATACTGGTCCTGCTTACTTGTAATACTGTTATCAGTATAATAAGTAATCTAGTTGCTACAGTACTACTAGAACTATATTATTCATAGTACTATTAAAAGCGTAGTTCTAATGGTAATATTATATTATAGTTCTCATTAATAGTAGGCACTAATAGTGGTATCTACAATCCAAGTTTGTTACAAAAATAACAAGATGAAATTAAAACTCACACAACTGCTTTCACCGTTTTTAAAGTTACATTTGCCTTGTATTCGTTAAAAGCAGTAGAGACAAAACAACAAAATGTTAGTCCTGCTAAAACACTTAAAGTGAAAGCAAATATTGCATTAGCTCTTGATAATAACGTATTCATGCTGGATAACTTCAACTTTCACGATCTTCTCCCACGTTTTTCAGTAATACCTTTGCTACGTCAGCTTACGAATCCAGATTACACTAAAACTAGAAGTGAAATTGTGTGCTGAAATTTAAAATAATATTTATTTATTAACTCATAAAACGTACGATTTAAAATTTGAAAATGTTTTTACAGTAAGAAAAATGAAAACATAACACAGAGTAACAATTAATAAAACAAAAAGATGACAAAAAATGGCATAAAAGAGACATTCAGTAATGAACATTAATTATACCAAAATCTGATAATAACAAAAATGATCAGGAGCATGAAAAAATATAATCATAACTTTTAAATGAAAAACATTTCAAGAATTATAATATAAATTACAATTATATATGCTTTAGACAAACTAATTGTTCAAAATATGAAAAGGTAAATCAAATTCAGTACAACACAGATCGCAATATGGTAGTTTTGAAATTTTTGCTTGCGGTTGTGGTACAGGATAGTGCCATATTTAAGTAATCCTAAACATACTTTTCAAAATAATTGCTTTATATCAGTTTAGTTTGGACGCAGAGATTCATTTAGGTAAACAATTCAACTTTTTTACTAAGGTTCATACGAGAATCGGATCCGCTGATGTGTTCCCTTACACAGAAGATCTCTGTTACTTCACTTTGTAGATTTGAAATAAATTAAATGGCTAATTGAGTAATGTCTTGGTACATCCCTATATTTACACTGTATCACATATGGATTTAGGTTACATATGTGAAAGGTTTAGTGTAAGCAACGTGGCTTTATCGTTGTTATTCTAGTTAAATATTAAAAGCGAGGTTTCCTATTAAGAAAGTTTTGTATAGTTTTTCAGACAACTTTTAATTTCGCTTGAGTTCTTCTGAAGTTTCAGTTAAACTTGATTTTGATGTAACATTTTTTGTTTCATTTTCTTTAAATTTCAGGGGTTATTTTCAATTTAATATTTCCATTTTCTTTTAACTTATAGAAGAGTGTTTACACAGAACTGGTAAAATAAATCTATTAAAAATTATGCAAACTTCTCTCACGAGTTTAATATACTCATAACGAAGTATAACTTGTATAATAACTAAATATTGTGTTTGTCCGTAGTGGTTAGCGTGCTGGGCTATAGATCTGTGTGTGTTTTTCTTATAGCAAAGCCACATCGGGCTATCTGCTCAGCCCACCGAGGGGAATCGAACCCCTGATTTTAGCGTTGTAAATCCGGAGACATACCGCTGTACTAGCGAGGGGTCTGTAGATTTGAGGTTCCATAATATACTTCTTGTTACTGCTTAACTAAAAAAAAAAAGAAGAAAGTGTTCAGCATTTAATAGCCAAGTGAATATTGTAAGAGTGATGGTCAGATATCCTACTATTCATAAATACTTGAATTAGTTGTGGATGGCATTTCCTTGTTCTCTTTCCTTTAGTAAGTACAGATATTATATAAATATATACATCTCTTGTATATTTGCATAAAATTCAACAAAACACACAAACTACAAAATTTCACCACTTGAGCATAATGTACAACATACGACGAAGACAATGTGTAGGAGCATAGGCAATTGATTATAAGTTCTTTAAAATGACCCTTTACCCTATGACGTTAGTCTTGGGCAAATATTGGGTACATTTATAATTACTTAAATCCTGTGCTCGAGTATGTTAACCACAACATTCTATAGACATTTAGGAGACTGGACATTCACGGGAGTTTGATTATTCTTGCAGTCGAGGGACGAATTTATTCATCATTCATGTTGTAAAGACTGACATTCATGTATATTTGGGCAAAAGACTTTTATCCTAAAGAATGTCTAACTTTTGGCCAGATTGCATGTGATGCTTAACTTTTCATTGCAAAATGACTGGATGACATGTCACAGACTGAGATGTCTTGATTTATGTAAAAAACAACAACATAATATTTGAATGCTGGTCATCTAGAAGTTGAATACGAAAAGAAGCTTTAACCAGATATGATGTTATTTACTTCTAAGTAGCTATGGATACCTCAATCTGCTCTCAGTAACTTCATGAAATTATTGTTGTAAACTATAACTTTTTGATGCTGTAATTTTAATGTTGACTAAAAGAAACAATCTCTCAGGGTGAAAAAAACTTTCACCTAGGCAGCAACCTGCAAAACATGAGATCAGACAGAAGTACACAGTGAGCCACAAAAAGGCTAGGAACCAACCACTCATTGGGGTGTCAATGTCTCTGTAAATACTTTTCCCAGAATCAAGAACATTAAAAGTATCTTCTTCTGGCATTCATCAGAGAAAGAGGCATTGACCTCGAACAAATGGCTCTGTAAATGTGGCTAACCAGACCACATTCTGATGTTTACAGGGACATCGAAAGAGGATCTGAGTCCTTTTCTGGAAAGCTTCTGGCAGGTCATTGCGTGGAATGAATAAACTAAGGAGCAGGCTGTCCAACACTTGGTCTTGAACATGTATGATCCAGCCCTTTTAACATTTGAATGTGGAGAGGCAAAATCACTGAAAATTTGTAATGTACAAAATGCATCACCGATTTGACTAATGGAAAATCAGAGAATTTTTAGAGTGAATTCAAGGTTGAGAAAAGGATTGATTGACACAAAGAGACTGGCTGACTACCTTGATTGCACAGAAAAAAAGAGAAATAGGCTAGCAATGACATTTTTAGTGGCAATTCTACCAACAAATGTTGAAACTGAAGTGCCTCAACTGCAATGGACTACATCTAAACACAGGGTTAACAATTAACCACCTTCACAGGATAGAAACGTAAAGCAACCACAATGGTCTCCAGTGAATGGGAGGGCTATGCATGTCTCATGGGGTACATATCACAAAAAGGTTCATTTATTGATGAGATAATACAGGGGTGAATAAAGACCTAGAAGGCTCGATAGGAGGTCGAAAATGGCCCTTAAGATAAGGCTAACCTATACAACTAACCATTCTACGCTTAGTATAAACAGTGCAGTTAACAACAGTGAGCAAATGTCATGGCCCGGCATGGCCAAGCGTGTTAAGGCGTGCGACTCGTAATCTGAGGGTCGCGGGTTCGCATCCGCGTCGCGCCAAACATGCTCGCCCTTTCAGCCGTGGGGGCGTTATAATGTGATGGTCAATCCCATTATTCATTGGTAAAAGAGTAGCCCAAGAGTCGGCGGTGGGTGGTGATGAATAGCTGCCTTCCCTTTAGTCTTACACTGCTAAATTAGGGACGACTAGCACAGATAACCCTCGAGTAGCTTTGTGCGAAATTAAAAAAAAACAAAAACAAACATGTTCAATATAAATTAGGGCTAAAAATTAATTCTTAAGTAAATCGATTTAAGATTTGAAAGAACAAATGAATGAAAAAACTTTAGAGTAGAAAAATTAAATATACTTTATCAAAATACCATTATTCTAACATATATTGTGTAGTATCGGTATAATTTTCCCAATTGTCCGATTAATTATTCAACGGTAAGTTGACAGAATTTTAACGTAAATATCCTGTTATATAGGTTTGGACTAAAAATAGAAGAAAATAACAAAGAAGTTTCTTAAACTTTTATTATTTAAAAACTTGTTTTCATATAATAATTTCTCAAATATTAAAATTAATGAAAACAAGGTCTGCAAGTATGATTTTGTGAACAAATGCAGAACTTCATGTGGTATACTAATCGGGCGCAGAGGCGTGACAATTTAGAAGTGGATGTTTGTTGCTTGAAAGTTTGAATGAACTGAAAGTTGTTAAAAGGTGTGAAAAAATGAATCCTGTGTTAGTTTTCATTCCAAACATTATTGGTAAGGTGTAATGCTTTTCGTGAGTTCATTATATATACGTAATTTTTAAAGTTTTTACATACTGTTTAGGTTTAAAGTTATTACATCTATTTAGTATATAACTTATAAGATTATAACGCTCTTTTTTTTTTTTAACATTTTACTAACGTTAGTACAACCAGTAGTAGTGTTACTTGTATCAAACTATGTTTAAAGGCTATAGATATAATTTCTAAGTTGAATGTAGCACTAGTTGTAGCAGCTAGTTAATTTGATTGTAGGGTGGTTGAATAAGAGAAACCAAAAGACTGTTACTAACAAAACAGAAGCCACTCAAACCGGACCCTAGTGGAGTGCTTCGAGATTCCTTGCTCGAGCCTTTTCTTTTTATTAATGTCAAGTCGTGACTGGTTTTTCAGTGTTTACGTCGTTATTGATGCACATGCGCAGATAGTTAAATTGTCAGCAGAAAATAATTGTTAGTAATCATCGCGGCAATTTCAACGATGTTATCCGTGCAGTGTCGTACTTGAAACATGAAATACAAAATGCGTTTCGAAATACTGAATTAACTATGCAGTTATGTGTGTGATAATCAGTATTTATATATTAACTGTGGTTACAACATTACTTTTTTTGATGAGAATTGAAAATAAAATAAACAAAATAGTATATTACATCGTAATATCATGTACGTTGTGATAATGGCTCATGAATAAATCATTGAAATCACAATGCTGATCGGGCAAATGTAACCAATGCCTTTTCTTATTCACCTTAATTATATTGATAATTAATTAAGTTTTGCATGTGTCGTAAAACTTTGGTATTTTTAGCTGTATTGAGGATGTTAACTTACTATAGGATTATTTGGATCAGTGGGTAAGTTGGAGAAACTTTCAGTTAGTTGAATACTACACTTTAGTGTTGAGTTGGTAGACACTGGTCCCTCATTATATCACTGGAGATAGAAAAAGAGTACCTTTACTGGTTTTACTAGTAATCTTTAGCTGCATACTGCTCTATTTATTACTAATATTTTGCTTTTCCAAGTTACATGAAACATGTGGTACTTTGTTTTCCAACAATCTCATTCCCCTTGAATATCAATGAAAATCTTGCATGATTGGCATTTTTGCTGTCTAGTGCAGAAGAGATCAGCTTCTTCATTTAACTTTACCCCAGCATGACCTGATACATACATCCACGTGATAGTCTTACCATACTGTTTGTTGTTTTTTTAACTTTCTGCTATCTATTTTGGGCAACCACTCTAATTTTGTACATTAGTGCCTATGATTAGTGTGAAGGAATTGAAAATATTATATCACTATCAAAAGTCTCAGGCATTGCTCAGGTTATAAGGCTGATATATTTAGATGACAATGTCAGTGAATGCATTTTAAATCTATTTTACGATAGAAGAAGATTGAAAAATAATTTAAACATTTTTATTTCCCAGAAACATAAAAAAATTGTAAATAAGACAAATGAAGAATTGTTTATCATCAGTGAACTTTATCATTGTTTTAAATATTTCACATTTATATTTGATATCAGGAATTTCCATCACATTTTGTCATAATTTTGTACTTATTGATTAATGTCTGCCTATTATGATTTTAATAACAGGTGTGAAAGGGGCCATGAAACCTCATAAATATGGTAAATACTGATATAAACTAAAAAAGTTAATAACTAAGCCTAATGTAAAGACATTTTTGTGTAAGATAACCAGCCTAGAGTCAAGTGCATATAATTTATGAAAGTAAAAAGTATCAAACCAGTTTTAAAACTTAAATGATAAAAACATCCTTAATCAACAGAGACTCTTAAGAAATCAACAAATATTTTTATGTTTTGTAGTTTGTACATTTCATTTTGTACTTTCAATACATATACCAGTGGTTCCCAACCTTTTTTATGCCCCACACCCCTAAAAAAGTTTAATATGTTCTCGCACCCCCTCACAGTAATTATTTATTTAAGAATAAAGGTGAAGGTGGCCAAACAAATGTTATCTTGCACCCCCAAGGTGTGGGAGCACCCCTGGTTGGGAACCACAGTATTAGGTTATGCTTTTTTTTCTAAGAGATATGACATAAAAGCCATTGTTAGAATTTATTGTTATCAAAATGCACTGGCTTTTCTATATACTAGAAGTTGTTATATAAGGAAGCACTTTTCCTCTGTTTGTTTTTGTTTGTTTGTTTGGTTTGTTGTTTTTTTTAGCTTGCTTCATTAAAAATATTCCTGTATGCATGGATAAGTAATAATATCTAGGTGCACACTCTGAGGGTCCACTTAGGTACAAAATTTCAGATTTTGAGGTTCTTTTATCTTGGAGCTATGGCAGTTGCAGATCCTTTTATTATTATGAATTACCTCCAATTATAGGAAATACAAGGTAATACATTTGGGTACTAGAGTGATAATGGGGATAAAAGGTTTATCTTGTAGGGATAGATCAAGATCAGTTAACTTATTTTCTTTTGATAACCCCACAGTGGTATGTCTACAGACTTGTACTGCAAGAAACTGGGTTTTGATACCCATAGTGGACAGTGTATGGACAGCCCTTTGTGTAGCTTTGTGCTTAACAAACAACTTTTGATGAAACAGTGGTAAAAAGTGATGTTATTGAAGCTTATAAGATTATATAGGGGACTGGTTAGATAAAGTCCTCTGATTTCTTTGCCCAGTATTCTGAAGATTAAAGGGTAAGAGGATTCAAGTTTAAGATTTGAAAAAGACTTTCTAGTGGATCCAGTTGCAACAGTGTTATCTTTAATAAAAGAGAAACTGACTTATGCATAGAATGTTCGAGTTGCCATCAAGGGTTCTATTAATTAAGATATGGTACCATTAGGTGATCACAAAGTTCCACAAACTGACATGAGGTTTAATAAGAAACTAAATAAAGAAGACAAAACATAATAATAATAATATGCAAATCCAACTTTACTGATGTTTTATATATCACAAAGTACCACAGATTAACATGAAGTTAAATAAGAAACAAAATAAAGAAGACAAAACATAATAATAATAATATGCAAATCCAACTTTACTGATGTTTTATATATCACAAAGTACCACAAATTAACATGAAGTTAAATAAGAAACAAAATAAAGAAGACAAAACATAATAATAATAATATGCAAATCCAACTTTACTGATGTTTTATATATATATATATAAACTCAGGTGAAAAAAAAAATAAACATACCATATTGCTTATATTGAGTATTCTCCCTCCCCCACACACACCTGGTATTTTTATAAAGCTTACCTTGTGTGACAGCAATAGTAATCCAATATATAATTAAAATCTATTACTGTAATTTTGGTGTAAAAACAAATGCATAACACTTGTTAGCATTAAAATTGACAAATCATGTGAAAATAGAATCAGGACCTGCACAAATACTATAGTTAATGCCCTCATTTGCAGTTTGCAATACCCTCAGGGGTGTTAATTAGGGGCAGTATGGTAGCAATAAATTTATTGGATAACATAAGGTATCAGCAAAAGATATGGATTAATCTTCACTCTAGTGATCCATTTTACAGTTTCTGTAAGTTTAATTACAATTTAGTTGTGGCCAAAAATACTTGTCCTTATTGCATATGTATTTGTGATTAGTTTATCACACTTTGTGGAAATTAGCATAACCAACTGTCAGCAGTGGTGGAGGATAGAACTTTACAGGAGTTTAAAAAGAATAAATTATTGGAAACATAAAGAGTGGATTTAAATTATTGCTTCTTTTTTGTCCCCTGCTGATACAATGGTAAGTCTACAGATTTAGAATGCTCAAATGAGAGGTTTGATTTCCCTCAGTAGACTCAGCAGATAGCACAATGTGGCTTTGCTATAAGACAAAACATACACACTTCTTTTATTAAGGGTATATATGTACAAATTGTTTGTTATTGTCCATATTTTGTCTGTTTTTCAAATTGTTTAAAATTAAAGCACTCATGATGTTAGGAATTTCTCTTTAGTGTTAGTGTCAGGGCTGGAAGCATGTCTTTGGTTTACAGAACGTGATGTGTTTTAGCTTTGGTTCTGGAAGGATACCTTTGGTATGCTGAATATGATGTGGTTTATAATGCTGAATTTACGTATATCCAGTCAAGTTAATCTTATATTTTCATGTAGATGCTGACTGTAAAGCAAAAATGTTAAACTTTTAATTGTATTTGTTAGTTGTTAGGCAACAAGTAAACTGACAGAAATGTCTTATTGGCCATTTCTGTTGTGTTTTATGTTGAAAAATATCTAATAAGTTTTTGCTGGTTAAGAGAGGGTGATCCAACTTCTCAGGCATCAAAGGCCAAAATAATACTTTTCTGATAGAATGTTGACCTTTAACATTTACCTTCTCTGTCCATCATACATTTAAACAAGTTTTATTCTTATTTCAGTCTTTCATGTTAGTGACCCTTATCTTAACCAGACAGAATGAGGTATAAATTTTTGTTTTAATAAACATTAATTTGTTTTTACTTATACCTGTTAACGAGAACACTTGAGAAAAGGCTTTTCTTTCACTAATGATTCAAAATAACTTCATTGCTAGAGATAGAGAGTCAAAGTCATGTGTTAAGTGTATTTTTATCCATCATGTTGAGTTTACTTGTTTTATCACATAAAAGTGCTTTCTTGCATATTTCTAAATATTGAAAAAAATTTGATACAACATTTTGTAGTTTTAAAAAAATGCTTCCTAGAAGCTGACAAGAAGAAATTATCATCACTCACATTTCTTTGGTAATAAAAAGGAAGTCAGATTGCAACTCACATAATTCCAGGTGAAAAAAAATTTGATGGCTGTGTAGAGGTATGATATCTTGTGAGACCACCACTCATATGTGTTGTGTGGCAACTTACCAATTTTTTATTAAATATTTTTCATAAATTGGCAATTGCAGGTAAGTATGGGTTTGACACTTTCCCATATGAACTTGGAGTCCCTCATAGGTGTGTCTTGAGTTTCACACTTTTCATTATAAATATTAATGGAATCAGTGGGCAACTATCCATCACTTTTGCAAACGGTTTCTTTGTCAACGACTTACACATTAAGCAGCTACATGTCAAGTGTCCTCTCTTCCACTTCTTGGGGATGGATCAATGTTCCCTGTTAAAAATCTATCATGCCCTTATTCGATCAAAACCAGACTACAGGTCTCTGCCAGGACTTCAGCCTTGAAAATGTTGGACCCTTTTCACCATCAGGGTTGTATTTTCCTTCCTCAATGGGCCACACTTTTTCATAACAGGTCTGCTACAGTTTCTTTTCGCCTTCATTTCCAGGTGCAGTTGGATGAATTGTTTCTCTCTTTGGATGACATAGTGGTATCCACAGATCAGTTCATCCCACCATGGCTAATTACTATCCCCTTATGTGATCTTTCTTTGAGTCATCTGAAGAAGACAGATACTTCTGATTGGAAGTATCGCCTTCTGTTTGCTGAACATCTTTCGAACCATCCTTCCATATTCATCTATACAGATGGTTCAAAATCATATTACTCTTTAGGGTTTGTCATTGTTTGCAGTGATTTTGTTGTTGCACACAGAATTCCTTCTACAGTTTCTGTTTTCATTGCCGAATTGTACGCCATTTCTCTTGCCCTGGATCACATAGAAGCTGTGCAGTACATGAACTGTACTATTTATGCTGATTCACTTAACTCTCTGTCAGTCCTGGAGTCACTTCACATCAGTTTTCACCCTATTTTTGCTGATATTCAAAACTGACTGGCCCATTTTTCTTTAACATTTACTTCTATCCAGTTCTTCTGGACACCAGGATATGTTGGTATTCACGAGAACGAGCTCGCTGACACTGCAGCTAAGTCTGTCTGCTCTGGCACTATCACTGCTGTTCCTGTTCCATACATGGACTATGGTCCTGTATTCAAGGCTCAGCTCCATGCCAGTGGCAGTTGACTTTAAGTGAGCAATGTGAAAACAAGCTTTTCTAAATAAAATCCTTTATTGGACCTTGGGCATGTTGTTTCTTTAATAATCAGAAAGAGAAAGTTGTCCTCACTAGACTACACGTTGGTCACAGTTTTTTAACTCAACGTTTTCTTTTATCTAGGACTGATGCACCAATGTGTTATATGTATGACACTCAGATCACAGTAAGCCACATTTTACTGTCTTGCCATCATTATGACTCTCAACATCAGTATCATTTTAGACACGTTTTGTCCCAAGGTTTACACATATCGTTGGACATTGTCATCAGCACTGGTGACACTGTCCACCTTACATATATTTTTAGTTTTTTAAAGGCCATTGACATTTTAACACTATTTAAATTTTTAATTCATAAATCAGATCTTTTTCTATATTTCATTTTTGAAGTATAACTAGTTTGATCTGAAATTAGAAACTGGCTGTAACATCAAATAACTCGAAGTCAGGACTAGAAAGGCCAACTTCAGGTGACTAACGCTGATGTTTGAACTTACCCATTAGTCTTCCTGGTGAGATATAATAATTAAAATTATACTACAGAAAGTCTTTAACAACTTCTGTTACTTTACTTTCTGAACATGCCTGTAACATCACATAACTTTAAACTAGGACCAACTTTAGGTGTTTGTACTTACCTGTTCGTCATCCTAGCAAGTTATGACTATTCAACTCATGTCACAGAATGTATCTTAAAACTAGTATTACTGTAATTTCTCTCTTACTGCTGTACACTGGATATAAAAATTGACTTTCATACTGTTTAAGTTTTAATTCAAAAATTCAACTTTATCTTGTTTTACCTTGATTCCTTTTTACATATTTTAATACTTGTACTTTACTTTTAACTTTTTACCAGATGTTTGGTGCAGATAGCTTTGTTGCTTTATACCATAAGACACCAAACCAACCCACCCAGCTTGGTGACATTCTTCTGCCTACCTTGCAGTTTGAGGTTCAGCACATTTAGATTGTTAGTCATGTCTATCAGGAATGGTAAAGAACAGAGGAATTATTTATCTTGCACTTGATCAGTATACTGGTGCATGTTGTCTATTTGCATTTTCTAAAGGAAACAGAGGGTTTCATTTCCAAGAGGAAAGAAATGCTGAAGATACATTCCTGAACTTAGCCATCTAGTATTTCAGTAAAATGGTAAATCACAAAACTTTGCATCCACTTCTTTAAAAAAACCCAAAAAACTTCCAATCTGTTATTTGTTATTGCTTCTTGTGATATTTATAATGTTAACAACACTACCATTTACGTCACACGTATTCAAACCTGTTGATGTATAATGCAATGAAGAATGATATATATTATCCATTCAATTTTTCATGAGGACACTGACTGATCTCTTTTTATTGTCAACCATTGCTTTTGCACTGTGCACAGTCTGTCACACTGCAAGAGCACATCTGAAATTCACCATATTCATTGATAACAGAGACGAATGTTGCGTAAGTGTCAATTCCTTTGTACAATCCAAGGGTTGTATTTTCAGTTTTTTGTGTATTGAGAAATCTTCTTCAACAGTGTGGATAAAAATCAGTATTTGAGAGATGCTACTGGTACCTTATGCTTTTTATCCAAAGCTGTTGCAAAGTATTTGCATTTGCAATTAATAAATTTTAGATGGGAAGAAACGTGTTTATATATCTTATTCACTCTCGTTGTCATGATCTTATGAGATAGCTGTATTCTTTCAAAATTTCTAGCCACTTTATCATCCCTAAATACATTTGTCAGTCTAACTGCCTATTTTTCTCAATTTCCCCATCTCTAAATGATTCTTTATACTCCTCAAGCACCAGAAAGATATCATGTGATGTTGTAAGATTTGCAGTTTGTGTTTTTTTCTTTTTTCTTTTGTACTTTGCTGAAACACATTTTTGGTTTTCATGTTCTTTAAAATATTAGCTTGTGATTTTCTTACATACTGGTCACACTTTATTTTGTGTGTCATGATGGCACTTTATGTTTCTCTTTCTCCTTTGGTATACCAGTGGTTTGTAACTATACAAAACACTGCAGTTTTGCAGTTTTTCAGTAAAGTTTCCTACTGGTTCAAATTAAATACCTTGTAGTCATTGTAAAACTTTTTTTTTTTTTGACATTCATTTTGGGATCCAATTTACAAGTCATTGAATATGTTTTTGCCCACTGAGAATTTTAAACATAGGTATTATGACACCAAATTAAAAGGCACAGATGTATGTAACAGATCACCCCTTGCATGATACAGATTGACTAATCAAATCCAACAAAAATGTGGACCATTTTTTGTGCTGCTACCTGGTACTGTCAACCAGTCACAGCTTTAGTTCTAAAATTAAAAGCAGCGAATCTAAACATGCATTTCATGTGCTATGAGCAATTTATAGGCTAATCTAAAAATAAATAGAGAGAATAGGTTTTGTATAGTTCAGTGATAAATTAAGTTATTCCAATGATTTAGAAAGTTATTTAAGACATTAAAATTATAATAATATGCTATTTAAAGTACTGTTTGTTTTTTCTGCAATTATCATTAAAGCAAAAGCAATTTCCAATGATATTTCTTAAGAAAATTTTCTCAATCCCCAATTTTTTTTAAAAGGACTTGAATAGCACAAAGATTAGCTTTCATGCCTTTAGTAGGACCATCATACTATGAGATATTTATGTATGTGTATTTAGGTAAAGAAAGATAAATCCGTAATAGTTACTATAAGCAAAGCAGTGACCTAATTAAGAGAAATGTGTGAAGCATAATTATAAGTAATCTTTCAGTCATAAATTTTATTAACATCTTTTAGTTTACTTCACTAATCCTTTAATAATAACTAGAAATGTTATTTAGTTAAATATCAAAGATATCAGTACTTTATATTCACATTTAGGTTGATTTATGAAAACAACATTAGCAAAAGAGTGGTGAAAAGGGAAGGTTCCTTAAAAAAAAATCCTTGTTGAGAATTCCTAAGTTTTTCTCTTAGTAAGAAACTGAATTATATAAAGCAAATCATTTTGTTTTGCTGTATGTTCCCCTTTAAATAACTAGTCTTCTGGTGTGGAAGTGGTAACTTTACAGACCTACAGCACTAAAATGCAAGACTCAATTCCCTGCAGTGGACACAGCTGATAGTCCAATGTGGCTTTTCTCTCAAACAAACAAATATTTGTTTTAAACAATTAAACATCTTTTTAATAAATGTTTTTAAGCTATGTATTTTGCAGATTCTGTTTCAAGTCATTTTTTTCTATGAATCTTTGTTTTTAGCTTGATCATCAGCATGCTTCAAAAATGAAAACCCTATGTTACATATCATTCTTTTTGTGATAAGTTGTGATTAAATAGAAATATTCCTACGTTATTCCCATTGAAAAATAACTGAAGGAATATGGTGTTACTTCTTTCAAGAGGAAAAAAAGTGTTACCTTACATTAATAGTTTAATTGTAAGGTGAAATCTCTCAAAATTTGCATTGTCTAGAATTAAGTTTTCTGTTGGTTTACACAGATGTTCATTATTCTTGATGTTTACTTAAAGCATTATAATAAATGCCCACTTTACAGAGGCTGGCTTGTTTCTGAAGAACTATTTTAGAAGGAGTTCTCTGTATATCGAAGTAAATGGCAGTCTTTTTCAGATTATTTTTGTGGGGATTTTTAATTACAATTTGTATGTAGAACTAGGTTTACACAATATTCCACTTTGGACAAATACAGTTTAAGGCTAATTTGTTACAGCAAAATGTTTTGCAGAGGCTTGAGACTAGTGTTGGTGTGAAGCTGATGTACCTTCAGAAAAAAGATATTTGTACATTTGAAAAACTCATTCACTATTGACAACTTTGGGTTTAATGAAGTTATTAGGGACTCCAAAATAACTCAGTCACTGAGCCTTGATGAAGGCTAATGTTGGCACAGTATGAAAACTTTTCATTTTAAAAACCCTGTTTGTTATCTGCAGTGAGAGACCAGTGTTCATAATATGGGCCATTTGGGGAAATTTTCAGTTTTCATTCAGGCAAATTTAGAAGCAAAAAACATAACCTCATGTAAACAAAATTTGTACAGCCCCACTACTGGAACATCCCCCATATGCCTATGGTTAGTAGACAGTGTTCAACTGCTATTTCAAAAAGTGATGGAATCATGTAGGCATGTGTCTTCTGTAGTTGTGAATCAAGAGTATGTCTGATGAGCATATGTTTTTTGTGGGATAACAGATGCTCACATAAGTTGTTCTTAGCCTTTTGTAATGAAATTGCAGAGATGATTAGAATAATGCTTCCAGAAAGTATTGTTAAAGAGAACTTTACAATGAGTAGAATTAAGATATGTTACCTTAATTTGGATGACGTAGAATCATGCTTTTGAAAGACCTTATATAAAAGTATCTCAAATAATCCAGCATTTGTGATATCATTTTAATGATGTAAATAGCTCTTGAGTCTGCAAAAAAAAAGTGGGATCCACTTGTCAGGTACTGGTCAGATCAGAGAGAAGTGATAGTTGTTGAAGGCACTAATGTGTGGATATGTAAAAGGTATAGATGTTTCTAAGTGGAATAACAATACTTTACAGAAAAGTATTATCTAGATCTCATTTAATAAACTACTTACTCTGGGATCAGATAGCCCTAATGTAAACATGACAATTTGGAACCAGATCAATGAACAGTACCTTCATGAAGATGTCATCAGCATTGGAACAAAATCATTTATTTTCAAACTTGCAAACTGTCAGTATTCTTTATTCAGAAGATTCAGGTCTGCTCAAGTTGCTCATAATCAGATTTTTAAAAAGTAGTGTGGGATCAGTGCAAAATAGAAAAAAACCTTTTATTTATTGATGTTGAAAAGCAGGACAATCAATTAGCTAACATTAAAGTTGGGGGAAGCTACTCCATTACTTGTTGAAAAATAATCTTCAAAACTTTACCACCATGAATAAGAGAACTTTTTTTAGAGTTTGACCAAGACTCTCCCTTTTGAATGTGGTCTACTGAGGAATACTTCACATTTTCATCCTTTAATTCTGAAAGAGAACGGAACCTAAAAAAAGAAAAAGGAACATAACATTGAAAATGTCTTAGATGGTTTAGAATTATGAAAATGTACATTTGATAGATCAGTAGAAACTGAAAAAGTAAAAAAAGACAGAATGGAAGAAAGATATATAAATGGGTGATGGAACTAACAAATACAACCTTGTGATATGGTACATACCTCCACTCACAAGATTAGCTGGTCTTTACAGTGCTGCTCCCCAACTGCACTTTTTTTTTTTACTAATGCATACCACAAGCTTTACATTCCCCCCTGTTGGAATGCGAAATTCCAGCATGACTTTCATGCAAATTCATGCATTGCTTGTTGACCAATAAGAGCATAACATGCTCACATGATGCATGCAGCTCCTTCTGTACTTTCTTACCTAACTCTTACTTCTGGTTTGGCAACTGTCAAGTGCACAGGTCTTGATTTGTGCTTTGTGTTTGTAGTGTGTCACATTAAGAGTTATTTTGAAGTGCTTGTATTCTTTCTTATACACCAGTATTTCCTCACCAGCTTATAGTTTTTGTTTTGTACTGACATTCCTGCAGTTTTAATGAACATGAATTCAGAAGTTAATGTTACCACTTTTGATCATTGATATCCTCAATTATCAGTTATAAACATGCACTTTTCCATACCTTCCATTTTTCCAGATTCCCTTAGTCTGCCTTTGCTTATGTGTTCTTTTTATATTAAGAGGCTTTCACGGTGGCCTCCACTTCTGGATTGGGATATTAATATGGTTCTTTATGCTCAGACTCTCCCTCCCTTTGAACCCATTCTTTTGTGTTCTTTGTTTCATTTATCTCTCAAGTCCTATTTCATTCTAGTTTTGTCTAGTGGATGCTGCCACTGATTTCTTTGCAGTAGCTGTTTTCCATAAACTTTTCCATCCCACTTACTTTTTTCGCTTTCTAGATCTTTCCATTTTTCCCAAGACTTCAGCAACTCATGAAGGTAGCTTCTCCTTTTCTCCAATTTCCATACCTTTTGTCTCTCATCTTTACTCTCTTTCTTATTCAGGTAGACTGCTCTGTCCTGTCAGAACCTTAAGAGGTCATAATGCACACATGGCTTCTTTCCATGATGCTTACCACCATTTATTTATTATTTGACAGTCTTCCTCCCTTCATGATCTTTTGCCTTCTACACTCACTAACTTGGTCTGGAAACTGATCTGTTTGGCATACTTTTTTCTTCCTTGTTCATCCTATTCTCTGTTTCATGTGTTATTCCATTAGATTTGTCAGCTCATTTTTTCTCTTGCACCCTGCCTTTGTCATTCATTGGAAGAAATAATCCAGACAGGTGTGCAGACCATGTTCAGTGTGTTTAGCTCTCATCATCTTCCTCACATCATGCTTTCTTCTGCATTGGAGTTTCATCTTCTGCCTGAGGCTGTGCTCCAAACTCCAATGTGACTATAATTGGTAACTTATCCTCATGGATTTCATTCTGTGGCAAGTGGTGTGATAGGTACCTTTTTAACTCTTAAAATTGTGCTGTATGCCATGCTGACTGCATGCTCTTGTCCATGGCTTCACACAGTCATTGTAGAGATGGGAGGTACCACAAGATCACTTGTAAGTGAATAATCTTGCATTATTTGCTTTATAAATATGTTTGTTTTGGACCATACCACACACAGACAACATGGGTTAAGCAAATGGGAATAAACTGCCTATCATGCCTTGAGTGAAGCACTTGGTATAATCTGATTTTCAAAATAGGGCTTCGTGTTCACCCATTGCACACTCTCTGGTGATGATGATCCTCTGGAATCCCCAACGTATTATTTTTCTCTTTCTTCAAGTGGAGTACAGGAGTCCTTTCCTTGGTGGCCTTCAGTGATGTTGCATGTACAAATTAGTGTTCTTGTCCTACCATTGTGAGATGTTGGTTCACTATAGTGATTTGGATTGAGTAAACCAATTTGCACATGTTTTTACACTAGTTGTATCCATACTTTTTTTGTACTTATGGAATAGATCCTCATTCTATCTTCAAGGGATGTCGATTCCCTGCAGAGGAGGTTTTTGATTAGTGTCAACTGATCCACCAAAGTCCTTGAACAAGTAGAAATATCTCAGAATTGGTGCAGATCTTAATTCCTGGGGTTGGGGTGAAGCAGACATGATCCTTATCCTATTCTTCCAGGATGCTGGTTCCCTGTAGAGGAAGTATTTGGTGCTGTTTACCAGCCGTGCATATAGCCCTACTACATTTCATATTTTCCTCCCTTGTGTTTCTCACATTGTACTTGAGGGCAAAGAGTATACCTAGCTTGGAGGTGGTGCAGTGCTCTCCCCATTTCTTTTATGGTATGAGATATCATTTGGACACTTTGGAGAGTATCTCTGTTTCTCGTTCAAACTTGTCCTTCCTGCAGATTACTCTGGGATTCTAGCTGATCTTTTGAGAAGAGGTAAATATTGCATTGGAAGTTATAATTTTTCTACACTGAAAATGTATTTCTCATGGGTACTAACCTCCTCTCCCAATTCCCACTTTTCTCCACTACTGCCTGCACTTGCTTCTTCTGTCAAACTTTGACTTAATGTTCCTGTTGGTCAATGAGTAACGCATGGTGGCTTTCATGAAAGTCATGTTGGAATTTTTTAATTCCATCAGGGAGTGGAGTGTAAGACTTGTGGCCTGACTTAGTAAAAAGGTTTGCAATTAGAGGGTATTGTCAAATGAGAATAGCTCCTCTTGTGAGAGGATGTAAGCACCTGTCAGAAATACATTTCTAGTGGAGGAATATTATAACTTCTGGCCAAACTCATAAAAATATATTTGTGTCTTGCTTTTATCAACGTAGTTGAAAGAAGCCTATCTAAAAGCAAAAAAAGTGCTTTCAAAGAAAAGAATACAAATGATTTCAAATAATGAAAGATTCATTAAAAAAAAGTAGCGTGGGGAAAGTATCAGAAGTACCTGTAACAACTCCTTTATGAGAAGGATACAAACATGCTCATAATCTTTACAGTAAGAAGATTGAAGATTAAGAAAAATAATTGGCAAAGGCCAAAGGAGTACAACAAAAGAAAGATGAGCAAATGGAACTTAATGAAACTATCAGAAAACTGAAAGAAAGAAAAATAGCTAGGAGGTAATAAAAAATCAGTGATGGAAAAGTAAACAAATGGGAGAGAAACTAAAATCAACAGAGAAGTTTGAAAAGTTAGTGAAAGGCTTTGAAAGACAACAATTTCAGTGAAACAGGGTTTTGTAAGGATTCTTTTGATGTAGCAGAAGAAAGTACTAAGGCATTGGTGAATTTATCATTCTGTTCTTATCAAAGTTATGGTGCATAAAGATTATACCAATATAAACTGGATGGCTTCTGGATAACTTTACTTGAATAAGAGTGTTTTTTTTTAACAAGTATATCATGACAGTTTACTGTTACTTGCTAGCTAAACAATCCATTAGAGGTCATTTGTCAACCCATATAAAAGACAAAAGTTTTAATTGTATGGATGGAAGCAGTAAAAGTTTAAGGTTTATAAGTTTTTCATAACAACATTTGAGAGAAAACTGATTGTAATCAGTTGTTTTTTGTATTTTACAAGTATGAAGTGTGCAATGGTAACTAATGCTGAAGATATGGATTCAAAGAAAAAATATTTAAGAAGTTAAGTAAATCATGTCTGAGTTTATTTATTGCTGTTTGAAAAATGGTAAGTTTTTGGTACAGTTATATGAAAAAATTGCCTTATTAAAAGCGTAAATGTCCTTAAAATTTGTAAATGTACTGTTAAAAGTAATTTAAAATACATACTAAAATTTTGCCAATAGATAGTTGAAAGCCTGTTTTATGAAATTTGCTTTTGAAATTAAACTGATTTGAAGTGCCATTCTGAAATATAGTCCACACGAAGTTATTCTTGAAACTTTAACCTGTTACTCAAATAATGTGGAAGATTACACTTGATAAGAATGACTGGCATATGTTAGTTCTATGGCATGGAATCACAAGTAGCTTATTTAGTATATGTGAGCTCGTGATGTTTGTAATTAAAACGTTATTTTAAACTTGTATATAACTGTATGCTAGATTAGTTTTGAAAACAGATATTATATTTGAATATACAATTTTGAATCTATGCTGATGTTTATTTCTTTATTCACAGGTTATATCAGAATAATCCTACTGTTTATAGGATGGATATTTTCAGACAATCCTTACTGGTTCCTTGCATTGTATGTGACATCCATAGTGCTTGATGGTAAAGTTTTTGTTCCTATTAGTGTTACTTGTATACACATAGGTATATTCATGTGTATTTTAGTCCTAAAGAAATACAGTTAGTTGATGACAATATTATTATTTTTCTATTGATTGCAGAAATGATTCTGTTGCATTAGTGGTTGTACATGTGTTCAGGTAATACAAAGTTCAATGCCTGTTCTATGAGGCTTGTGTAAGAAGATCTATTTATATAGCATAACTTTGTATTACAATATCAGTATAAATAAAGTTTTAACAATCAGAGAAATAAGTCCAGAAATCAGTAAATCATGACACCTTTTTTTAGTTTACTTAATGATTAGGTATACTTTATTACAAGTTACAGATTATACAGCAAGGAAGATTATTTTTCATAACAGGTACAATGTTTCAATCACTGGTACAATCATTCTCAAATACACAAGTTTTAATGGTAACATAGTATTTATTGTTAAAACTTGAGTACTTGAGAATTATTGTAGGAGTGATAGAGATGTTGTACTGTTATAAAAAAATAAGCTTTCTAACTATGAAAGCTGAAATGTAAAATAAAATATACTTTAAAATTGCCCTTTTTTCTTTAATGTGCAACATGTATGTGTGCTCATTAAAATGTTCATCCAGAATTTTCTTCATCAGACTGATTTCTAAATATTTTTGACAAATGTACAGAGTGTTGGGGTTTCTTCATAAGAAAGGTACAGTTTGTACAACTTACACATCTGTTGTAACTATTTCCCTTTTGTAAACAATTATTGTTTTTAAATGAAGAGAGCAACAGTGACTTTCTTAAGGTAGCCAAATGCCTTGTCAACTAATAAGTGATGCACCTGAAGAGATTCAGGAGATTTTTACTGTTCATACATACTCTTAAATGAAATGGCAGCCAAGAGAACAGGTTTAGAGAAATTCTGTGTTTTTTATGATGTACTTCTATGCTTATTTCTATTTTTATAAATGTGGTAACATGAGAGTTAACATTTTCATTACCTGAAAATGTATATCACATAAATTCTTACCTCTGCACTACAAAGAGCTATTACTTAGCAGTCATTGCCATATAAACTCTTGCAGATGCCATAAGCTTTTAACAAAGATCCCACCCATAGACATGTCCATGTGTATTGTGCCAATCTTTGACATAATCATTATTAGATAATAGCTCTCTACCAAGAGGAGAGTGATACATCTTGAATGAGAATTAATCCCCATGAGCACTAGCATGTGAACACAAGTTTAGTCAGGACAAGGTAAATTAAATGCACTAAAAGGGAGAAGGAAGGATGGGAGGTGGTTATGTCTAAAAATACAGGTATGGATGGAAAATGTTAACTTCATTAATTCTGCTCACCTATCTGCACCACAAAGAACTCAAATCCCACAAAAAAATTACAACAATGAGCTCCTTTCTATAAAAAGCATTAGAATGGAACACCCCATGAAGTGTTATCTTCATAAAATAAGTTTATAAATAGTAAGTGCATCTTCACAAAATTATGCATATTATCAGTAAATGTAACAAGGCTTTTGTATGAAAAATATCAGATTTTTTATCAAGTTTTACAATTTCGTAAATAATGTCTTTCTCATGCCTTTTTCAAATACTGACTATGTAACTTGCAAAGTAATTTTGATTTCAAGATTAAAAATACTTTTATGTGTCAGAAAACTCCAAATTTCACATGTGAAATCTTTATAAACTCCAGATAATTATCAAACATTTAAAAAAAACAAAACTATATTTTATCTCTTATTTTCACCATTATATCTCTGTACTGATTGGGTCAATTTGATTGACCTCATAACCATCATAAAAGTTAGGAAATTGAAATAAATTATGTTTTTTTGTTCTAAAATGACTACAGATCACAACACAAAAACACAAATGTTTAGTCTAAATAGCTTAAACCTTGTAACATTATATATTTTATACCTTTCAGTCATGCCTAACATTAGAAGTTGCAATTATGAGGCATATGTGCACTAATGTTATGATAAGCAACAATATAAAACTGGTCTTTACAAAATGACCTGTCTTGGTTGTGTTTTAGTGGACTAGTATTTTGTAAAATGTAGTCCAATTTCAGTTATAATAAACTATGCATGTATATACGTTATTGCTATTTACAAATACATTCCTAAACTTATTTTTCTTAAAACATAGAACAGTAAATAAAGAAGTATAGAAAACAATTATCTCTTCTAGTTATGAACTTTGTACTTGCCAAAGGTTGCTAAATCTTATTAAATTTTGCATGTGAAAGGAAATATTTTTTTTTTAGGTTTTTAGATATGCATTTTGAAATAACAAAAAATCATAAATTATTATATCAATAGAATAGAGTTCAACTATAATTTAACAATCTTATTAACTAAGCTGTATTTGGGTCTAAAAAAAAAGAAGAAATGTTGAACTCACTTATCGTACTGCTTGGAATCTAGCATAAAAAGAGTTTGCCACCGAGATACTTCAGAGGGGCTGAGAAGACCAATAGGGCTACATACTGAGCTTTCAGTTGATTATACACATATCATTGGGCGAAATAGGTGTACATAAGCAGATATTTTCAAAAATTGAAGAGGTGGGTGGGACTGCCTTGGTTGATTCCATAAGTGTATTAAAAATTCAGAATATAGAAAATATAAGAGGTTCTTATATTACATTTCAGTTTGCCAATATCAGTAATTTGAGAATTTAATTTATAAGAAACTGTAGACTTTATATTGAGGCATAACAAGCATCTAATCTGAACTAATTCTGCATTCAACATACCATGTGATGCTTTTTAATATTTATTTTTTAAGTTAAGAAATTAACTCGTGTATAATACTAAAATCTGAATTGTAATTTACAATTTGGTTCCAAAAGTGTTGACTTGCATTCAAAATTTTATTAAACTATTATTTTATGCCTACAACCTTTGTTGATAGGGTTAAAGAAGTAGAAAGAATTTAGGTTGTGAGCCATTGTTAGCAAGCACAATCATCTGGAATTAGGTCCCACGCTGAGAGATAGTGCAGTAATAGTTATCATGAGTAATGACAAGAAACCAGATGCCAGAAATGAATCAAGGATTGAGAACTACCCCTACTCAAACAGTGGCATTGGAAAGGTATGATTCTAGGATTATTTGATATCAGGCATAAAATCAACACTAAGTGTCACCTGTACTGCATTCATTATAGATGTAGGAAACCAGATGCCAGAAATGGATCAAGGATTGAGAACTACTCCTACTCAAACAGTGGCATTGGAAAGGTATGATTCTAGGATTATTTGACATCAGGCATAAAATCGACACTAAGTGTCACCTGTACTATGTTCATTATAGATGTAGGAAACCATATGTGTATGCTGAAGAAGTCCATAAACTGACTCCCAGACCCTGGAGTCTCTAAAGATGCACGTTTGGGTTATTTGAGGGAAGAGAGTCATCCAGGGTCACGTAGGGTTGAGTGAGCTACTATGTCTACAAGAAATTGAAAATAAAATAACACCTGTAGAGATAATAAACCAACATGCCAGAAACCACTGAAGAAAATACAAATGAACACACCCAAGAAGAATACAATACACAAGGAGTCACCCAAAATGACCCATGCAGAATATGGAGACGTGATAGCCCTGGAATCAAAAGTATGCTGTGCCTACCCTGTATACAGAGCAAAAAAGTCCTAAGCAAATGATTTACAATGTGAGGTTGAACTGGAATGGAAAGCCAAATTAAATTTTCAAAATGAGACAACTTCAGAAGGAGAAGGAAAGCTCCAACAGAGGAAACCATGATGGAAGGAGAAAGTATTAGACAAATATTCACAAAGTAGTAAAATAACGGGTCTCAAGAATGTAACCTCTGAGTAAAATTTCAACTGACACAGTGAAAAAGATGGGGCTTTATTCAAATTGAATTCAAAGACTGAGAACCAGTTTTTTACCATTGCAGAGGAACTGAAGGAAGCAAGAGGCTTGCAGACAAATCAGGATGTAGAGAAAGTTTTTGAGACTCTGAATTGGGTCATCAACCACTGAAGAGAATATCCATCAGAGGATGAAAAAAGTACATATCAAGAACCAAAGAAAGACCAATGTTGTGTCAGGTGGAACAGATTAATACATCCAATAATCTCCCATCTTTGTGGGAATGATAAAAAGGTAGCAGTAAAACCACAGAGTGGGGTTGAGAATTGTCTCATGAAATTCAAAACAAAATACACATCTGTGATATACAAGCAGTGAAATACCAAAATGTGACTACTTAATTCATGTTGGAAAGACTGAACAAAAAATAGGCATAAAAACAATATTTTTGAAGTCAAGCAGGGCCCAATGTAGCCATGTGGTTAAGGCACTCAATTTGTAACCTGAGGGTCATGGGTTCGAAGTTTTTGTTTCTAATTGGTTGAACACTGCAGTAGCCTAGTTAGAAAATTTTAAAATAGTTAAATTGGAACTCATACATGTAATGTGACAAAAGAGAGAGATTTGTTAAAATTTCCTTCTGTAACAGTGTAGAAGGTTATGATGTGGATTTCAATTTTGTAGTATGGAAAGAGCAGAATTTTTCTTTTAACCCGATTAATGGTTTTGTATGTAAGTAGAAGCATTTTATAGTGAATTATGATATTAGTATTATTGTTTAAGAGAATAAGTACTGGGAAAATAACTTATAAATAAGGTATACTAAATGGTTGTACAAGGTAAGGTGGTTAGCAGTAATATTTACAAATGAATTGTTTTCATTGAAACTGTTGTCTTTCTATGTGATGACTCATAATTGGTGATTTTTTTACACCATTGATTGCATTGAAGGAGTTCCTGTTACAAACTTGAAATTATTTGGTGCAGTACATTTTTAACATAAGAAATAAAATTAAAAATGAATGCATGATAAAAGCATTGATGTAGTTGAATAACACCTGATTCTTTGAGAGGAATAAATACATTTATATAGAGGGAGAGGTACGTGTATAAATCAAGCTGTTGTCTGAAGAACTGAGACAAACTGGAAAAATATTAAAGTATCTTCATGTCAGAATGCTATATTTTTCATAGTTGTAGTTAAATTTTAATAACTTGTATTTTTGTTTGAAACATGTTTACTCAAGAAATTGATGGATGGGCAGCCAGAAAATTTAACCAAGTTTCTGAATTTGGTGCTTGGGTAAGTATGTTTAAAATTATAACCTTTGAAATTCAATCAATTATGTTGCTATGATATTCCTTTAAATAATCCTGAGAAGTATTTGATTACTTTGGAAATTGTAGCAATTTGTTAGAATATTGTCTGTGTAAGTAGCTTCTTGCAAGAAAAATGATGTAACATAGAAAATGCTTTCTTTCCATACGTGCTTGAGATTTGCATTTATTGTATGTCTTGTAAATTTGTATCTAGTTGTAACAACATTAAACATTTGAAAAAGTTTGATATCACACATGCTAGCATACAATGTATCAAGTTTATTGCATTTAAAATGCTCCAAGCATCACAATTAATCTGAAATTAATTCATATATATATAAAGTAATGAACATTGATATCACATATGTAACATGTCATTATATGTGTTTCTGCATGCATGACTAATCAAAATCACTGTTCCAAAATAATATCCCAAGTAACAATAGATTATTTGGCCACTGAAGACTGTCCTTGGATATCCTTTTGAGAAAGAGTAAAAATTTAAATTTTGAGATGGTACTTCACCTCTACTCATGTTGGTCTATGAGATTAGTATGCCACTATACTTGATCTAACTTCCACTTAAAAATCATGTTTAATGTGAACTGCATTATTGCATGATGACATTGTGTGACAATAACTCTTCACCAGAAAGAGGGTGACAATCTTTTTATGCAGTAATTCCCCTTAAGTACTTTGTCTTCCTTCCTTACTTCACCTGACATGAATCTATGCAAACTTGTTTTTTGCTTGAAGTTAAACATAAAGCTGCACAATGGGCTATCTCTATGTTTACCATGGTCACTGAAACCCTGTTTCTGATGTTGTAAGTCTGCAGACAAACCACTGTGACACTGGTGTGTACAAACTTGTTCCTCATACACCTGCACATCTGTACTAACATATTTCATTCTCCTTGTCATTTAACTCTCTTGTTATGGCTTACATTCATTCATTTCTGTTACTCAATTCTATGTCTTTGGAATTTTTTTTTTATGTTTGGGGAATGGGCCCTTAACTTTTAATTCCCATTATATTGTCCAGCTTTCATGGCTTCATCTCTTTCTGATCACCTTCCCGCATTACCTCTTCTCACTTCCCCTTATGTCTGACACACTTCATGGTACCTTGGAGGGATTTTCTGGAGACATTTATTTTCTTTTCATCACTTTGGCTCATACTTCTGCTCTGTCTCTCCTTACTTAGTCGTTCTGCTGTTGAAATTTATGGGAACAGGATGTTGCTCTCGAAGCTAATGTATGCCTTTTTCTTGTTTAATTTTCATAATCGTTGTTGGGCTCCGTTTCTTCACCCTGATGTCTTTGGGTGGTGTTCCTGACTCATTGGAAAGCTATCATGTTACTATTCCTGGGCCTGCTGAATACACATCTTCCTTTTCCATTCCAGCTTCCTGATTTTCTTCTATTTCCCATCCTGATGTTAAGATCATCACACATCTTGTTGGTGACTACTTTGTCAGGTCTGGGTTTGTGGAAGCCCTTCTGTCTATCTTTGCCAGCCTTTGGCCTCTATTTTTCCAACAGATGGATTCTTTAGGTTCTCATCTGCAACCACTCTTTCCATTTCACTTCCTCTCCTTTTTCTTCCCTCCTTCCTCTTATTCTGCTCTGTAGCAACATTAATTTCAACAAGTTTGGGGTCATTTTGTTTGTTTTTTTGTAAGCCAAGATGTTTGCCACCAGAGTGGCCAGTTCAGACAGTAGTCATATTGGATAAACATTTTTGGTGACAATGATTCTAACTCACAACCCTCAGATTGTGATTCAAGTACCATAATGACCAGGCTTCCTTTCCATCTTCTCCTTCTGTCTTCCTTTATTTTAAATCTCTTGAGGATGTGGTCATAGGTCTCTTGGCCAAGAATGCAACATGGTTATTATATATGTAAAAATGGCTTGTTTGGGTTGAGAAAATATTTTACGTAGAAGAGTGAACAACGTTTCGACCTTCTTCGGTCATCGTCAGATTCACAAAAAAAGAAAGAGGTAACTGACCGGAAGCTGACATATTTGAAAGGGGTTGTGTAACTGAGTGTCGGAATATAGAGGGCAGTGTTAGATGTTTGAATATATAATTATATACTTTTGTATAATTTATATAATTTTATATATAATTTTATATTATTTATTTTATTATTCTTAATATAAGTATAAAGGTGTTCCTTTGTATGGGTTTATTTTGGATTTAAGTTGTTGTATAAGTAAGGCTTCTTTAATTTTGCATTTTTTTATGTTTGTTTCTTTATTTAGTATTTGGGTGTTTTTTATGTTTATGTTGTGTTTATTTGACTTGCAGTGTTCGAAAACATGTGATGGTGACTTTTTATGTTCTTTGAATCTGGTTTCCATTTTTCTACTTGTTTCTCCAATATAGAAGTCGTGACAGTTATCGCATTGTATTTTATAAATAATGTTGGTGTGGTGTTTGTCAGTGTAGTTTTTACATAGTATATAACTCAGTTTTGTGCCTTGTTTTTCAATAAATTTGGTATTAACTGGAATGCCATATTTTGTTACTAGTTTTTGCCAGATGTTGGTTATTTTTCTGCTGATGTTGGGAATATATGGAATCCAGAGTATATGGTTTCGTGATATTTTGATTCGTGAGATATATTTACTTTTGTTGGTTGATTTTGCTTTCTAAGATTTCTATTCTCTCTGGTAGTTTTGCTGTCCATCTGACATTTTCATGTTTTTTCCCTCTTGTCATTGATCAGTTGGTCATGATTTACTCTATCAGGAGAGTACCCATTCCAGGACACACTTTCCTTGCATTGTACCTACTATTTTGGTTTTATTCCCATTAGGTTTGTCTTGTAGCTTGTCATATGTCAGGAGCTCTTAACTTAGTTATGGATCACAATTCTAACTATGGGGTGATCTCTTCTCCCTCAGGTTTTTCATTGGGTTTTCTCAGTTGGACATACCTCTCATCAGTCCCTTTGCCACTCTTAATACTGGTCGTTTCTTCTTTGGGTCCCCAGTTCATCATTTTTTGGTCCTGGTAGGTGAAATTCTTAGCCAGGATTAGTGTCACCTTTTTCTGTTTAACCTGTTGGTGTCATCTCTTTGGCTGTCAAAACCCTGATTTCCACTGCTTTATTGATTGATGCCCTGACCCCATTCCCTTACACTTTTGCCCCAGCCTTGTTTCTCCTTCATCCAGTGGGGTTATCCCTTCATCTTCACATGTGGGATTTGTCCCATACATTGCTTGTATGGTTGGACTCTGATTGCATAGTCATTTTCTTATCTTCTTATTGTCATCCTTCAGTTATGTTTATCTACCAGTAGAAGTGGTGGGCTTTTCCATTAGTCTCTCCTTTCTTCTGGACCATCCTCTTATGGTGGTGTTACTGAAATACTTCAACTTCACTTTACAAATGGTGCATCTTATGAACACTTTTAGCACCTTGTCAGGAAAACAAGAAACAGTTTTTCATATAACAGACAGTTTGCAGGTTATAAGGCAGGTTGTAAAAAAAAAAATTTTTTAGGGGAGTGTATTTGATTTTAATATGTTAAATAACTTTAATTAAATTTTCTAATTCAGTATTTGCATAATCCTGATGTGAATTATTTTAATTAAATTTATAGTATTGTTTATTTTATAGCAGTTCTGTCATGGTAGGTTTTTTCTATAGTTGAAAGATTATTTACATGCCTTTTCTACATGTCTAAGCATACATTTATAAGAAATGCAAATGTTCTGTAGAACTGTTTCAAACTAATAAACTAATATACTTGTTTCAGCTTAATGTTATAATTGACAATATTGGAAGAGGAATGCTGTGGTGTCTCATCAGTCCGGTATGTTACAGCACTTTATAAATCTGCTTTTCTAGTGAATTGTTTATTAACAGGATTTTGTTTATAATCTATTTGTATTATAAGTACAAAATACATGTCATTTGTAACTAAGAACATTAAAACTTAGAGGTTCTTTAGTTTTACATGCAGCACAAAAATAATTATGCTCAATTAATTAAATAACAAACAAAAATTAAATGTCTGAAGTAATGAATGTGAGAGAGTACAGAAACCTAAATTAGGAATAACAAACACTCAGGAGCACTCTTGCTGAATGCTAGGTCTGAAAAACTTTAGTTATTACAATGAAAGTAGTATACTTTATCAAAGTATACTCAGTAGTTCTTTTCCACTTCCTTACACGTTGCTTTGCAGTGCAACATAGAAATGCCTACAGGATTTCAGAATTTAATTATAATGTACATGTAAGTAAGTGCACTTATTAGATAAAAGTAAGGAACATATTTCCTGTCTTAAAACTTCCTCATTTATTTTTTTATTTTCTAATATGTCAATGAGAGCTCAAGAAAACTTCAGCATTCAAACTTGTATAACATATGTATGTTGAAAGCAGAAGTTACAACTTGATTTTAATTTGTTTTATAGATATATAATTATTGTGGAGAAATTAGTCTTGCAAACATGTATAAAATACTTGAAGTATTAGTATGAAAGTTGATATTATTGTGCATATTTTAATAACTGTTATATATGTTTGGATAAGGTGATTGGGTTTCTGCTGTCAGAATAATGTGTATCTTTTATTGACTTGTAGTGGTATTTGAAGTGGTAAGTTGTCATCAATGTGTGTGTTCATGGGAGTGTTAAAAGTTTCAATATACATCAGGTAGTTTTGCTTGATGTAATAGATTTTTCACTAGAAATCATATGTTGTTTTTTTTTTTAAATTTCACTTGGATATTTTGTCTTTGCTAATACATTAATGGTGTAGTGCAACCTGTGAAATTATAAGCTGCATCTTAATATTTAAGTATTTGATTTATAGTAAAATTACAACCATTTGAAAGTGCAGTGTTGCCATGAATGAACCTACAACTGGAGAAATAAAGATTCTGCTATGGTACGTGCACAAAGTTAGCTATTCTTCTTTAGTGTTGCTCTCTATATGCCTTTTCTTTATGCATGTCACATGTTGGAATTAGTGTATTCCAGCTTGTCTCTTATGCAAACCATCTTCCTTCATCCATCAACTCGCACATCCCACCCTTCCTTTTCACTTCTTCAGTGTTTCTATTTCAGTAGAAGAGTTTACATGGAGTCATGCATCACATGAGCATGCTGTGCCACTGTTGGTTCATGGACGACACATAACGATTTACACGAGATACACATTGTAAAATACTGATTTCAGCAAGGGAGAAGTGTAAGGCTTGTGTAAAGAAGAAGTTTGCATACAGAGGTCAGCATTAAACTAGAATAGTATAGGAAAGTTATAACAAACAGTGGAAGAGGCTGAAGAAATTTTTATAGTATATGCAAACTAATAATGACCACACTGTCTATTGCAAATACTAGTTACAATGGAAAATGCAATATTACTTGGGCCAACAAGAATGAGTATAATAAACAACTGAGAAAGAAGTTTAAAAAGCAGCATGCTGCCTTATGCATTTTTCTTCTAAAAAGTGATTAGTCTTAATAATGTCATTAAAAGAAATATTTATTTTATGAAACAGGTGTATATGTACATACACACACATATATTTCTTATCCTTAAAAGCATATTTTCACAATTGTAGCTTGAAAAACAAACTGAATTTCAATTCTACATAAAGTATATTAACGAAACAGTTGCAAGATTTTTGAAACTTGGTTTTCATGTTTTGATACTACATCTGACTAGAACTGAAAATTGCAGCTAAAGGTAAAAGAGCTTCTGTAGCACTTGTTTCATTGATCTTACCACAAAAAATACCCTTGTCAAGAATGGCATTTATTTCATCGGACTTGTGTGGATGGCATTATTCACTAGTAATAAGCAGTAGCAATGGGGAAAATTGAAATGGCCATTGAAGTTGCAAAAATGAGGAAGTGAATAAAAAAATGGGATTTTATAACAAAAAATAACTTAATACATACTGTTCAGAGGAATGGAAACTAAAATTTAAGTCACTGACAATTAGACAGATTTAGAAGCACAATCTACTTTATAATATGCAAGTTAAATGCCACAAAATAAATCAAAATGTTCATAATATCATGCAAGACTTGTACTTTTCTTGTACCCAATTTAATTGTTGTTTGTTCTTTTGAATAGTTTTTTTTTTCTTGTGGTAAAGTATTGAAAATATTTGGTAATTAAAGTACTATTGAGTTACTATTTAGAGGTGTATCATATGTTTTCAAATTATTTGTCCAGAATGGATATTTTGTCTCAGTGGTGGAATGGGTATCTTTCATCAGTAACTATACACAACAAGGATCATCATGGAAACAGCTTCAAGAACCACCAGAATTTGCTGCAAAAGTCATGAAGAATGGTAATGTTTTCAATGTTACAAATTTGCATTGTTAATTAGAGCTTACTTTCAGTTGGAGTGTTAGTTCATAGTACTTAAACATTCTGCTCCTCGTTTGCATGCATGTTACTTTTACCTTCCAAAATGTAATGCACTCAAGTTTGTTTAAAATCAATAGTACAGTGTTACTCATTTGAAAGGTAGACATCTTGAAAGCATGAATCAGCCTGCTGTATTTTAAAGATGAGATATACTGTACTGTATGAGACTGATATTTTTGTGATTATATTCTAGTAAACCTTAAAGAATTCAGAGTGTCTTGTAACAGGTTCTGTTGTTTTTTGTACTTGATTAAATTTACAGGATATAAAAGCTACTAATGTGAAATACAGTACTGTGTCGAAGTGTTAGGATAAAGCCATAATTTAGATTTCAGGCTACTTTCAAAGAACAGTGGAAGGTATGTCGCAGATAAAACATCAAACATTTATTAATCTTTATATTTAATATAACATAAACTCAATGGAAGTGCTTGAGTTTAGCAAACAGTTAATATTCTCTGTTTCCTATTTTGCTTTAATAACTGCAGACAGTCTCAGAAATTTTTCCAACATATTTAATCAAAGTGTTCTTTGAGATTTTACTCTAAATGTCTAATAAATACCTGTAAAGTTTCATGGACGTAACCTTTGATTTGTCAAGTTTTTGATCTATGAAATCCTAGATCTGCTCAGTTGGGTTGAGATTGAGATTCTATGGGAGTCGTTGCAGTATTTGAATGACTCCAGCACCTTCTTTCTCAGCTGTTTAATATCTGCATAGGTTGGATGAGTGTATGGTGTCATTTACCTTCTTGGTAATAGAATCCTTCACCAATAATACATAAAAGAAGAAGAAAGGTCCACCTTTCGAAAGCACTTGGGTCGTAAGGTTTAATTTCATTTTTATCAAAACTTCTTGAACCTATATGTTTTTAGAACATCATGAATACACAAACTACTGGATATATATACCATGATAAATCAGTATTTATTGTACTTGCACTGGTCCATTATTCCATCTATTTTGCAATTATCTCCTGTTGCCTCAACACCCTTTTCCAATCATCAGCAGTCCAATTTTAGTACTTATTAGCAAATTTCAGCCTCTTGACAGTCTTTGGCGATTGAAGTAAAGTTTTTTAACTGCTACACAACCAAATATTTCATTCTCATTTAGTCTTTGAATAATGTATATCTGGACACTTTTTTGTCATTTAGTACATTGTTGTTTTTCTCGTGCTTGAAGAAAACTGTCTTAAAAATCTTCATAATTCTAGATATGAAAGACTACATTGTATCAATTTTTCTTATTTATTGTTTTTCGTACAGATAAAAGGTGATTGACACTATCTATGGTAACCTTTCTCACTATACTAATATGAATTTTTAATAAGAAATATATTTGAGCATATTACATATCAAGTCTCATATAATAATACATTGAATATTATAGTGGAGAACAATTTAGAATGGTTGCACTGCAGGATATGTTGCATTCAACAGAACATGGGAACAACATAAATATAATTAGCATATTTGGAGACCACCCAAGGGATTAGTGGTGATGGTCAACTCCATAAGCAATATTGTTATGGCTCATATCAGTGAAATGGGTGGAACTTGTTTGCATCTGTTATGTTAAGTACTTAAACATGGGAGATCTGTTGTGAATGTGGTCACATCATATTGTACAAGTCTGTCATGGATCATCAGACTTGAAGTTGTTTTTGTATTTGTAAGAACTTGAGATGGCATATGATATACACAGCTCTTGGAATACAAGTTTACATCTTGTTTGTTATCAGTGTCATATTTAACTGCACTGAACCAGGACAGATTGTGACTGTAGATGAAGGTTCTGCTCAAGATTCATTATATTGTGTTTTTTTGTTCTACAGTAGATCTGTGTGGATGAGTTCTTTGTTCACCTCAGGTGTGCACTGTAGTGGAGAATGCCATTGATACAGCACTCAACATTTTTTTCTGTGATCCAAACAGCAGCTTTTGTAGATCTGAAAATCAAGTAAAATAGTGCAATATAAGAAATACTGATTGACTTAAATATTTTAACAGTTAAGAATGTGAGTCTTGATGTGTGCTGTAAACATTTTCAGAGAAATTGGATTTATAAAAAATTACAGGTTGCTTACAGTAGGATGTAGAAAGAGTGATAAAATTTAACTTTTGGCAAAATCAAGAGGAATTATAAATAAAGGCTAGATAGACATTTCTTTAAATGTCATTTTAGATTTGAAATTTTAATTTCAAGGTGAAAAACTTTAGAGATTTTATATTTTTTACATTATTTCTGTAGTGATTAGTTTCAGACTTAAATTACTAAATCTAATTTATTTGAATGGAAAATGTAAATATGTATGCAATTTTCTAAGTAGATACAGCACAAAGACTAAGTTTATGTGTACTATTATATGTGCAAGTACAAATAATTGTATTATTACATTACAATATTCTTTGTTTTTTGTAAAATTGAAAATTAACTTTCTAATGTAAGTAGTAGTTTTAAAACATCCAGTCAGGATAGGTTCTGTGATTTCTCTGGTCGTTAAATTAGAAGTCACTTTAATACCTGTTTTCGAAGGTGGAGGTAAAGTTAGAACCTTCATTCAATAATTTTTCTATTCTGAATTATTATTTAATCTGTTTTAATCACCTGTAGGTTTTAGAACCCCTCCAGGAATGTTTGCTATTGCAGGCCTACACTTCTTACCAGTATGGCTGTATGTAATACAGAGAAGAATTTTAGCAGAAGTTTTGATTGGTGTCTTTGTCAAGTTACAGTACGTTGTCTTGGGTCTCCTTTTGATTGGTCGAGCATTAGCAATGAGTGTTGAAGTAAGATTTTTTTTTTTTTTACCAATAGTCTTGCATTAATTGTCTTTGTATTTTCTTCAAATAATAATAATTTTAAAGTATTGAATGTTTTCTACTTGTGAATTCTATGTAAAGATCTTTTGTGGTTATTATTACTTTAACCATACTAGCAATGCCTCTGTTGGTATTTTAACTCTTATGTGAGATATATAAAATTATCAAGGCAGTTTTCTGAAGTAAGATCAACAACAAAGTTTGTTTATTGTTGGGCTGGATATTCCTAATTTACAGAGAAGTTCAAAATGCTGAAAATAGTAAGGTTTTTTATTTTGAAGGCTCTAGAACTTTACTTGTTAAAGATAAGTAAGGAAAACTTGAAAACAAATACCTGTTAATCAAAATTTGATAAATTATTTAGAATAATTTGATATTTAGCAGAAGAAACTTGTATTTGGACTTAAAAGGGCTACTTGATGAAGTCAACAGATAGTAAGCTTTTGTGCTCCTTATATTCAGTACCCATTTTGAGATTTCTGTCCTTTGTCAATAGGGATTAAAGGATAAATGAAATCACTTCAAAAGAAATTTGATGTAATTAGAAATATATGTGTGTGTTTATATATATACACACACAACAAAAAAATCTGAAAATAGTTAAGGAACTTCTTTTTATTTTTAAGTATGACTGTTATTAAGGAAAACATTTTGTGATTTTTGTTACTTTTAACTTGAGAAACCAGTCTTTTGATCTTTGCATATACAAAAGACTTAGGAAAGTTATTCTTTAGGGATAATGAAACAGTAGTATGTTAATTAGACTTTGTGAATGTTGGTGACTGTATAGTTTGGGAAAAGGAACTTTTGTTCTTTTGACAGCTAATTTAATTGTTTTTAAATATTCTTTTCTGTCCAATACTTTGTTACAAGAAAGAAGTGCAAGGTATCTTAATACCATGTTGGATATAAGGTGAGTGAAAGGTATTCATATTCACCTCCACATGGTGATTTTAGATATAATGTGACTAAAGGGTATTCCCCAGTGTTGCCAGATCAGCTTATAATAGCAGAATTGGGCTTACTTCTTTGAAAGTTATTATAATGTTTTGAGAATTACAGTTTGTGGTTTTAGTGCATGTTTTATTTTCATGTCACTCATTTGTAATAACTGATTTCAACACACAATAAGAAGGTTGTAGTAGTAGTTTCAGTTATTTACTTATCATTCATTATTAAAATTTTAGAATCATCCTATCCACAATTCCGTTATTAAAATCACACCAACATTCATGAAATATTTGGCCTGCCCACTTGACACATTGTATATTCAAATTAAGCTGTGCAAGTCATCATTGCAATATACTATCTTACTTTTTCTCATAATAGACTTTCTTAACTTATACTCCTCTCTATTAACATAAATGTTTGCTCACTACTATCCTTGGTACTCTCACTTACCTCTGCATACCAATAAACTGCATATTGGCTGGCTGGAATGTATTTTCCACTACTGCATCAGTTTTTGATGTCATCTCTCCTTTCTCTTCAACACTCCTCCATCAGCCATGCTGCATTTGTCCATACCTGCACTATATCTTCATGTGTGGCTTTGTCTTGTCCCTCACCTGAACCGATAACTTTTACTTGTAGTTTCCTTTGTTTCCAGTCATATTTGTTCTTCTTATGTGGAGGTTGACTAACATACATGGTACACATACCAGTTTTAGTTAGTTTTAAAGGTTCTTATCCTTTCCATCTTATGGATTCTCACATACCATCCTTTTTGCCTTGGCTTTTTAAACAGAGCCTTTTGGGTTCCTCTGCTGTGGACTGTAGGGTAGTGTTATTTGCAACTTTGCAGTTTACTGATTTGTGTTTTGCAGTTGCCAGTCTTATCCATGTTGTTTTGTTTCCTGCACTTGTTGGCGTATGAACCGTGTCATTCTGATGTGTTTATAATGAAGTTTTGCTAATTTTTTTAGTTTAGTTTCCATGTTCTCTCTTTCCCACTCATTCATTATATCTAAGATGTCAGCTGCTTGAGTGGGTGCTTCTACTTTTACATCTTTTTCCTTTTTATTCACTCCACTTCCCATCTGTATTGTATTTCTCAGTTAATATGCTTGGCATCTTTCTTCCATTTCTTCTGATGGTTGTCATCTTTTTCATGTTTTCTTCCTACTGTATCTGTCACTTTACCATGTTCCTGGTTGCACATTTCCATCTGAACAAGTATACTTAGTCTTAAACCCACATTGCACAACTGGTGGTCACATACAATGCTAGGTGATTGTAATGTTGAGGCTTTTCCTTCCACAAACCTAATATACAACTCCAGATGTCACCAGTTGTTGGTTGATTGACTCCATCAACATATTCTCTGTGCTTTCAAAATACAATATCATAACACATATCCATGGCATATAAATTATACCCACCATTAAGATGGGATATTCTGCAGAACTGCTCATAGGTATGAATCACAGTCTTTCACTTCATAAGTATGTCTGTTCCATACTGTAAACTTATGAACTAACATGAGTAAAGCAAACAGGAATTGCTGCCCATTTCTGATGATCTCTAGCATTTGAGGCTCTTACTATTGTGGATCTGACGTACAATTCCAGATGTCTCCAGGTGTTGGTTGATCAACTCTGTCAGTGTGATTGCTCTGCTTTTCAACATAAGGTATCACAGTTACCCACTGCACTGTCTCCAGTGCTGTGGTTCTCCAGACTCAAATGCACTTTTTCTCTCCTCCTTTTAGTGGAGTACGGGAGCCACTGGGTTGGTGGTGCCATGGAAGCCTGCCCTCCTGAGTGTTCACAATAACGCTAATTTGAGAGTAGAATGGTGGCATTTTACTGGTGTACATGATGTGATATCCCTCCTACTGTAAACCTGATATACAATTACAGACGCTGCCAGATATTGTATGTAGCACTTTTGACATATATTGGAGTTTGCCCTTCTGGCTGAGGTACCCTAGTACCCTGCCAAAATATAATTTGTTTCCCCTAGTTCTTCCACTCTCACTGTTAAGTATGCAAAAAGATGAAACCTCAACACTATCAGTTATTTTTACAGTTATCCTCCTAACTCTTCTTTTCCTCAAGTGAAAACAGTTTTAGAGATCTTAACCAGTACATGCATGAAAATCCTTCTATCTCAGATATCATCCAAAGTAGTACTCCTCTTAACCTTTTCCAACAATTCAGTGTTCTTCCTGATGTAAAGAGACGTCCTCCGCTAGCACAGTGGTAAGTCTATGGATTTACAATGCTAAAATCAGGGGTTTGATTCCACTTGGTTGACTCAGCAGATAGCCAGATGTGGCTTTGCTATAAGAAAAGACACACACATAAATAGACCAAAACTGAACACAGTACTCCAAATTTGGCCTAACCAATGACCTATACAATGAAATTATAACCTCTTTAGCTTTGTAATAATATATTTCTTTAGATACAACCTTAAATTTTATTTGCCATACCACTGGCAACAGCACATTGCTTGGATGGTTTGATAGAGATCTGTTAAACTCCATTATCCTTTTCTTTCATAACATTGTTAACCCTTTCACTATGGGCTCAGTATAATATGCAGAAGTTTGTCTACATATTTGCACAAGTTAAGTATTTTGATACAGCAAGTATATCTTCACAAAATTTGGTAAACATTTAGTAAAGATTGCAAATATTTTGTAAAAAAAATCAAAATTTTTTAATGAAATATTTTTACTAAAGATTTGTTTACAAAAATAATCTTTTGTTGCTAGTCTGAGTGCAAAGTTATTTCATGTTATGATTAAAAAACTGTTCTTTATCCCAAAATTTTCAAATATTATTTACATAAGCTCTAAACCTCTGAAATACATTTCAAACATTTGTTTACAGCAAAACTTTATATTTTGTGTTATATTCTATACTCTATGTGGGGTCTGTCACATGACTAACCTTGTATCCATCATAAAAAATTAGGAAATATAAATTATGCTTTTTTCATGCTAAAATGACTACATATTAAGACACAAAAATACAGATGTTTAGCCTAAGTAGCTTAAGTCTTGTAACACTATATATGAACATATATATTTATTATTCTTTTTATTATATTGACCTTTTAGTCATGCCTACCTGACATTACATAACTTGAATTGATGCAGTGCACCTGCACTTACGTTATGAGTAACATATAACTGACCTTTCGTCTTCCCTGTCTTGACTGTGTTTTAGTGGTCTAGTATTTTGTAATATACAGTGACATTTCAATTATTATATCTTATATATATGTATATAGATTATTACTATTTAGAAATAAATTATTAAACTTATTTTTCTTAAAATATAGAACAATAAATCAAGAAGTGAAGCAAACAATTATCTCATCTAGCTATGACTTTTGTACTTGGTTGCTGCTGGACATAAGTTCCTAAGGCTTTTAAAATTGTGCACATGGTAGATACCAAAAAATATTTTTTTTATGTTTTATATATATATGTGGTTGAGTTACAAAAAAAACAAAACATAAATGACTACACTGATACCATAGAATTTCACTCTAATTTATTAAGCTTAGTAAATAAGATTTATTTAGATTTCAAAAAATAAGAAACTTTGAGCAAACTAAAGGCAACACTTACCTCATTGAAATCTTGGATCAACAGAACATTGTAGCATTTTCAAAGAATAAAATGGTGGAGAAAACTACTCTAGAGACATTCTAAGCTGTTTATTGGTTATTCACATGTCATATATTGAAATAAGTGCATATAAGGGACTGTTTCAAAAAATGGCAAGAGTTGAACCATATGTGATTCAGTACATAAGCCATATCTCAACAAAATTAAAAAGATATCAGCTCTAATTTTATATTTTAGCTTGATAATATTAGTAATTTAAGTTCTTAATTTGTACAAAATTATAGGCTTTGTGTTTTGACATGACAAACATCTAATTTTAAGTAGTGTTGCATTGAACATACCATGTGACTCACTAAAATGTATATTTAAATGTGTTATTTTAACATTTACATTTTAATTAAAGAAATTATTATATTAAAGTTTGAACTATAATCTACAATTTGATTCCAAATTTGCCATAAGTTCATAAAATAGTAGTTCTATAAAATTTTGAATGCAAGTCAACAAACATGATGACATGTCCTTTGAACCCTGACTCGTTGTGAAATAGTTTAGATTATATCCATAAAAATTATACTCATAATTCAAATTATGATACCCCACATGCATTATATTGCATTTATATCTACTTCCACATAGTTATTTTGAATATCATTTGAGTAAAGGATATTCACCTCCACATAATAATTTTGATATTAGGTAAGTGAAATTTATCCACCTTCACAAAGCAATTTTGATTATCAGCTGAGTCAAGGGGATTCACCTTGACATAAGGATTTTTCATCTTTTTTCTTTAAGTTTACTGTGAAATATCATAATTCATAAAACTACACAAAAGCAGATTGTTACAATGATTTTAGCTAAAAGATTTTTAAAAAATTGAAGAAGCATTTATATGGATGTTTATAATGAACAAGAGCTATTTTGAATATGCTTTAAAATAAAATTAATATAGATATACATCATAGTTTCAAAACAAGAGGAGTGTTAACAGTGTATATTGCAACTCTAGGAACTATACTTATGATGGTCTTAAAAGAATTAGATTAAGATCTGGTTAGAAATAGTTTGCAGTCATTGCTGTAACTGCTCTATTTACAGGTATGGTGCATCTTTTCTCACATCAGAAGACTTCTGACACAAGGTGGATCTAAGGATTAGCAGGAAATTCTATTTAACGTTCAATGAGATAAAAGTTAAAAAATGTATTAATAATGGAAATTTACAGAATTTTCTATAGAAACTATAACTTGCAAGGAATTGTTTGTAAATATTTTAGATGTAAATGTTATCTCACTTAATTTTATGCTTAGGAAATTTGTTTGAGGAAAAGAGGGTAATTATATTGAACTAGAAAACTTTATATGAAGTGAAATTATGAGAGGTTGAAAATTATTTAGCTCATTGTTTTAATGACATTAAAGAAAAGTGAAAGAAAATGTTCTGATAGCTGTTACAAATTTGATTTACTAAGGTGTAAATTTGTTAAAACAAATATTGATGGATGCTTATGAATTGTTCTTAAAAACTTGCTTATTTCATCTAAGAATCTTAATAAGTATATATGCAAAACGCAGCTGTAACTAGCTACATCACTTGTATTAGATGAAGTATCAGCATTATATAACAGTGATGATGATTAAACCACAAAATGAAATAAAAATCATGCTTGAAAATTTAAAGAAATTTATCTGTATAAATAGTTACAAAAAAGAATTGAAGATACATCATTTCCAGATGTATTTCAAGTTACATATAGAAAAAAAAACACTCACAATTGAAAAATAAAATTTAATAAGGATTACAAAATTGTTCAAATGCTTGAAGCTACAAAATCCTATCCCATGTAATTGTTACTCTTTAATAATTCTTACATATGTTGATTGCCCTGTTTTACTAATTTTAAAATCAAGGTGAATGTTTGAGTTGATTTTTGTCTGTATGTATTCATATGTACATGTATGACTTTTATTAGATTTACTGTAATATCTTTCATACTTTTCTTCTCCACTACATTTTTTGTTATTTCAACAAATAAAGCTAGGCCTGAGCTGACAGTTTCTATAACATATCTCCATATCACTTCTGTTGGTTTATGATTAACATTGTGTGTATTTGATTTCTGGAATTAATCTGCCTGTTAGAAGTCAAGTAATAATGACAAACAACAGATGACAACAGGAACAATGAACATTTGTGATGTGTGTACAGTAACAAACAGTTCAGAATGTACATATTCCATCCTCAACAAGCTATATTGAACAGAGAAAATTATTGGCTCTAAAATTTATAAATTTAAATATTTTATTAAAAAAGTAATTAAACTAGAGAATAAAAGGATGAAGTTAATTAAAAACAATCAAATAAACGAAAAATAGGATAATGAAGCAATATCATAAAAGTGTTCAGAACAAACATAATTGTAGTGAAGTTATGTTATGACTTAAATTTGAGAATTCATATGTAAATGATAAACTTTCTTTAATAAAAGTTCAATACTGCATGAACCAAATGAGATTACTTTAAAATTCAAAAATGCTGCTTCATCTTCATTCCACAACTACAACTCCAGAAACCTACTTCTGTCATTTCTTACAAAGAATATACTGCCCTAAAGGAATTACTTAATAACAAAAATATCATAGTCACCTGACCTGATAAAGATAGAGGTGTTGTTTTACCTAATAAACCAAATTACAAATTTCAAAGCTCTTCATGCTGTTTGGCTAAATACCTGCATAAAATGTGAAGAAAAATTGCAAAGAATCTTAAGGAATCATAAAAATTGTCATTACATTTCAGAAAACATTTTTGAAGACATTTACCCCTAAGACTGCCACCAAGGTCTCATGTGTGGGTTACCTAAAGTTCATAAAGACAACCTTTCTTTAAGACCTGTTCTATCCAGCATCAGTTCTCATAACTAGTAGGTAAATTATTTTTTCTATTTTAAATTCACTCATTTTCAAAGAGTTTACAGTTAAAGATTCCTTTTCTTTGCTCAAGAGATTTTCAAAATTAATAATACTGATCAATATTTACTTGCTAGTTTTGGCCTTGAATCTTTATTTGCAAACAATTCACCCAAAGAAACTATACAAATACTTATGAATAAACTTTTCCCCAACAAGAATGAAACATACAAGAGCTTTAATTGTTAACAGTTCCAAGTGTTAACTTCAATTTACCCCTAAAGATAACCACTTTGTCTTCAATGGTTAACTTTATGACCAAATAGATTGCCTTGCAATTGGGTTATCTTTAGAGCTAACCCCTGTTGACTTATCTTTTTGTCACTATGAACATTCTTGGATGAACACCTGTCCTGCTGAATAAAATCCAGTTCTCTATAAAAGATATGTTAACTATAATCTTTTTACTCCTTTAAAGGTCTACTCACATTAAACATTTAAGATTATTTAATTTGAAACATCCTAATATTAATTTCACTTGTGAAACTGAAAAAAATGTAAATTACCCTTTTCTTTATATCCATATCAGCAGATGAGATAACCACTTATAAAAAAAACATATACAGGCATACATGCTCAAATTGATGGTTTTATTCCAAATTCCTTTAAACATAACCTTAAACTTAGTCTTCTCAATAAAGCATATAACATCTGTTCTACCACTGTCTTTATATTGAAATTGCATTTTAATAAACAATGGCTATCTCCTACATTTTTTTTTCAAGCAGTAATGTGCAATCCCCTTTCTCACAAATTTGAACCACCAACCAAACCATACACTGTTGTTAAATACTTATAAAAACTGATCACTCCTTTCTTGGATAAACAAAATTTCATACTGAAGTCACAAAATTTAAAAATAACTAAAGTGTTTTATCCCCAAGTGAAACTACAAATGCATCTTAAGTCACCTTTAAAAATAAAAATCTGTTCAGATCTGAAGACCTATTACCTACACGTTCCAGGATTATATATAAATACATGTGGTGGCTGTAATGCTACTTGCATTGTCAAGACTGTGTGCCAGTCATACCTGTGAGCATGTAGTCTTGTGGACTTGCTTTTAATTTCAATTTTGATCCACATATTTAAGTGAGACATATACTCTTCAAGAAAAGAAAGGCAAAATATGAAACAAATTGTTAACACGTTTATTCCGGGTAGTTCTGTATGACATGTGTGAAACTTTGTACATTCACTGCTGAACATCCAAAGTCTGCAAAGGTGAAGTCCATGCAGGTTAGGTGAAGTTTAACGTCAATAACGAGTATGCCCCCTGTGAGCAACAATAACTGCTTGGCATCTCCTGCCCATGGAAGCAATGAGATGATGAATCACATCCTGTGGAATGGCTGTCCACTCAGCCTGCAAAGCTGCTGCAAGCTGAGGTAGAGTCTGTGGTTGAAGTTGTCGCAGACGTCGGTCCAACTTGTCCCAAAGATGTTCGATGGGGTTTAAATTTGGTGATCTGGAGGGCCAGGGAAGAATGTTGATGTTGTGGTATCTCAAGAAGACAGTGGTGAGTCGGGCTGTGTAAGGACAGGCGTTGTCATGTTGAAAAACGTCGTTGACGTTCACCATGATGGGTTGCACGTGGGGCCTAAGAATCTCGTCGACGTTTCATTGAGCCGTAAGATTCCCTCAAATGTACAAAAAGTCTGTTCTGGCATTGTAGGCGATGGCAGCCCACATCATGACGCTGCCACCACCAAATCTGTCAACATCCTGCACACAGTTTGCTGCAAAACATTCACCTCGGTGACGGTAAACACGGGTCCTTCCATCCTGCCTACGAAGCATAAAACATGATTCATCGCTGAACCAAACATGCCTCCATCGTCGATGAGGCCATACCCGATGTGCCCGAGTCCACTGCAGCCGTGCTTGACGATGTTGCTGGGTGAGGATGATGCCTCTGACTGGACATCGAGGTCAGATTCCTGCATCTCGTAGACGGTTGCGTATGGTCTGATCGGAAATCCTACGCAGCCTTGGTATGGTTGAGGCAGTAGACATCGCAGTGGTGGTCCTATCCCGAAGGTGACGATCTTGTCTGTTTACATGTAAACATGTAAGCTTACAAAAGGGGATCTTGTGGGGGCGTGGTCACACGAGGTCTGCCAGATCGTGGAAGGTCACGAGTTGATCCATGTTGTTGGTGACGATTCCATAGCCTTGTGATGGTGCTTGGGTGGACATTCACAGCTCTGGCAACATCTGATTGAGATTCGCCTGCTTCCAAGCGACCAATGGCGTTGTTGCGTTGTGCTTCAGTCAGTCTTGGCGTAACTGTATTGCGTGTTGGTGGCTTAACACTGAGCTATGGAAACCGAGAACCCGTCACTTTTATAAAGATTTTGCACATGTTGCACTTGCAGAACATGCAGATCTCTCAAACAAATTTATTGGACACGCATGAGTTTTGGCGAAAAATCCGATGTTTTCCTCCGTTTTCAAAATGCACAACTTTTATTGTCATTTTGGTCTGACAATCAGTGCCTTAACACGTGTAACATCACATACTCTGAGCTTGTAACGTTATTACATATATTTCTCTTTAAAATAACAAAAACATCCCTTTTGCGTTTCTTTTTTTGAAGAGTATATTCAAGTCATCCCAGTTTGGCTGAACACTTCCTGTACACATTTGATCAGGAAAGAGTCATTATGTGTTTTATGTTCTAAAAGTAGCTAACTACATGCAACTGGCTGCATGAGATATTGTGCATGTAAACAAATTTGGTAGCAAGTAATAACCATGTTTTCTTACATACAGTTAAGTTCATTTTGTCATAACTGAGGATTGTTGTAAAGAAAACATCATAGTGTATTTTACCTTTGCAAATTGTGCAACCATTTTTAAGCTTGACCACATGATTTATTATAACAGTGTGATATTTGTTTGTTTTTTATTTGAGACCTCAAGATGGCAAGAACATATTGTCACAAAAACATGTAGAATAAATAATTTGTCTTTTAATAAATAATTTTTTGTCTAATTGATACTTGAAACCATTTGTACTTGGTAACACTCCATAATTATAGAAATGAGAGAAAAAAACAAAGACAGTTGCACTTTTCACAAATACATCATTTATGGATGATCATGATTTTGGCAATGAAGGTATCATCAGGTACTGACTGAAATGGTTTGTGAGCTGCTGTATATGTGTGTGTCACCAAAGAACCAGAATAACCTAGACACAAGTGGCATGAGATCTGGGAAAGAAGTAATTAGTTTGGTTGTTTAGGACTTTTTCTGGATTTGTTTTTAGACTTCTGTTTATTTCTAAAATTTTCAAGCAATTTAGTTTTTTACCTTTCTTGCAGATATGCAAAATTTTGCAGTTTTTTTTCCAGGTCAATTTGACGTATAGTTTGAATAAAGTGACAAGACTGCAATAGTGTATCTATAGGTAGAACAGGATGTCCTGTAGAAACAAGAATTAAAGAACATTCTGGAAGTTGAAAATTAAGGGAAATGGGTTCTACCTTTGCAACCCACCTTATTACTTTCCTTTGGAGCTCGAGTGTTGAATTTGGCTCTTCCTTTGAATGTATACTACATTAGAATTGTACTTCATCATAGTTAATTTTTAAAGTATGGCTTCCCATTTCTATGCAGTCTTTAAATTCTTATTTTTTTATTTTAAACTAAACAAGTAATAAATTGTTCTTATGCAATAAATCTACTTAAATTGTGTAAAGGATTATGAGATGACTAGAAATAACAAAAACTGTGAACTCAGAATACTTCTTAATAGGGTGTGTGAGGCATGTTAATATCTTATCTTTGGTACTTTCTTTCCCAAGGTCTAACAAAGTTAAAGTTTAATAAATGTTTCAAAAAATAATTTTGAATACAATGGCTTACATAGTTAATACGATGCAAGTTAAAAATCTTGAGTACAGTTGAATTACATACACATGTTTGATAGAGACCTACAGTACATGTGCAAACGAAATATAAAAAAAATGTATGTGTGATCAGGCATTAAATAAAACTTTTTGTGTTTTACACTACTGGCAAAATTTGTTGAATACTGCCTATTTATTCTGAAATTTCTTTGAAAGAAATTACATTTTGTAAAATTGTGGCTTACAAAAACATTTATTCATACTTTTTTATGTTTTGTTATTTCAAATATGTGTAAGATATAATTATTAAATGCACTTTATTTGAGAGTAAGATGTATCATCTAATTTCTTAAATGATAGATGGTAGGAGTAACTAAAAACTAGCAAACAAATGACAGATAAAATATGTATATCACTACTATTTCATTTACCCCTCACCTAAAATTAACTTACTAAATCACAAAATTTTGATGTGTAAGAGAATGCAGTGGAAAGATTTGATCACATTATATTCATATTACATAATAGTGCAACAAGGATTTCTGAAAACTGATTTTTAGCCACAAATGACCAGTTGAGTGAATAGTATTGGAAATGTACTAACACAAAATACTGCATGTAAAATTAATAAAATTTTCATTACTGGGTGTTAAAAGAAACTTGGGGTTCCTCATTTCTAGAAACTGAGAACTAAATTTAGAATAAAAAATGCAGAAACACTGCATTATATAACTTTTAAGATGCCACCCAAGAGCTGTTTTAAGAAGAGGACAACACATATAGTTTATCTGATGATGACCAAAAGTGGATGAAACATGGTTATTAAAAAAAGATAATTTAGAAAGCTGTGTTTCAGAGACTTTATTCAACCACCTAGTAGTATTGTGAAAAAAAGTCCTTTAACCTGCCAGATGAATTTATCTTATCTTGTTCAGATATTTGTAAACAAAGACAGCAAGTCTCTTTTTTTTTTTTAACTTATAGAGATGACTCAAGTTTAAAACAAAGAACTTTATATGTGATATACAAATCTAATGTGTACTGATATTATTTTAAATATATTAACAATTATAGGTATTTGACTTACGATACAAGATTCCCACAACTTGCACCTTAATTTGAAAATATTACGTTTTACAACTAGAAATTAAAGCCATTGTCAAAGTTCAGTGTAATGACTGAACCATTTAAGAACACTTCCACATTCAGTTTGTGATTATCTAGGAGCTGATGTATCCTTAATAAACACAACACACAAAACTGCAAAGGAATATTTCAATACATTGCTTATTGTGGCTTAAACCATAGTTTTCTTGAACTTGTGCCTACCCCTTCTTTTGGGTTTGCATGGGTGGCATCCTAATCACAGTTGGTTAGCTGAAAACAGTAAATCAAAAGGACTGTCTCCAAGTCATAATCAAATTAATAGTTATTTACAAAAATTAAAAAATACAAAAATTTACAATTTCACATTGTGGTTTCAAAGAGTCAAACAGGGAATGCATTATATCTAAATACAGAAAAAAGTATATTTTTGAATGAGGATTCTGTGCCAGTTTTAGCCTGGAAGTAACCATATAATCACTATCATCCCAGGCTTGATACCAACACACATCTCTTTCTAAAGCATTCCACTCTCTTCCACAGTTTTTAAGGAAATAAACATTCTGAACAACCTTACAAAAAATACTGTAAATAATTGAAAGTTTTCATCATTCGCTTCCTACCGACTCGTAAATAAATAAGTATGATTGAAATAACCTTTAGGTTGTTAGTAAGAAACAAGAAAAAATTATTTGACTCAATTGACCAGTTTTAGTGATATATTTTCCCTATGTTTTGTAGATAGTTATAAGAACTATCTTTCTACCTGTGAATCACATCTTTCAATAATAAATTAAACTTACTTACAATATATACACACATACGATTTTTAATCATGAGAAAGGCTTATAATGTTCCTTACACAATATAATGTGTTACAGTTGTAATAGCTGTTACACAACATGACATCTCTTACATTATGTACAACTATATCACACTTTCTCCTTGAAAAAACTTCATCTCATTTTAACTTATGACAACACATTGTAAAGTGACTATAGATGAAAACTGAATTCAACAGAAATATGACTTTCAAAATATATATTTTTACCTTAGATCAAAAGGGGATAATGTGGCACCCATCAAGAGAACAGCATACAAGTAAACATTAAAATTCTGAAATTAAACTTGAATAAGAAAATTGCATTTACATGGTAAAAAACAAAAGTTTTTGTAAGTAAAATTATTATTATCATATGAGATTAGAAGTGACAATTATATACTGAATATAAACTTTATAAAGGTGACGTTAAAACTGAATCCTAAAGCTTTATGAACATCATAGTGATACTCTAAGCATCAATCATTATAAAAATCCCAAATTTTACAATTGATCATACAACTAAGCAAAAATGACACACAGTTGAGCTTGTCAAGGTAATATGTATACATTTCAATAAAATGTAAAAAGTGCATATATTTATAAATATGTACACAAATTTGCAGCTTATTTTATTATTATAAAGTAGTTGAAAACACAAAAACATAATCTGTAGTGCATAATGAAACAGATAAATAACAAAACTTACTTAGATTATGATGTATTGTCATATATTAAAAACATCTATGAGAACTACTTTCCTTATCTGCATATATGAAAATCTTTGTTTATATATAAACATTTTAGTACTAGGTCAGGAAGATTTGGAAAAGATAACTTGAATTTGATCACTATCAATGCTATAAGTTTCAAAACAAAAAATAGATCATAAATGGGAAATTATTTCTGATTGTGATCACAGCCAATTTAACATATAAATTTCCATCTCTTTGGTGATTAGTTTGCTTTACATAAATAAATTATGGCATTAGCTACCAATGTGTTTGAATGAAAATGAAGTTTTACAACAGTAAAAAGGACAAAGATATTTGTGATAATGAGAAACCCATGAAGTAAAAATGTATTCTCAAGATGGCTGGTATGGGTATTAAAACTTTAATTAAAATAAAGTACAGAACATTTTGATCTCCTTAGGTTAACAAAGAGAGTTTGTAACTGTCGCAATCTCTCTTTGTTAACCTGAAGATGACCTGAGTAGGTAAAAACGTTCTGTACTTTATTTTAATTAAAGTTTTAATACTCATATCAGTCGTCTTGAGAATACAGAATAATGATATTTAAGATAAATGATCTCGTTTTTACTTCTTATGTCATAAATAAATTGTTGTTCATTTTAAAAAAGTATTTATTTCACTTTTGTGAAAAAATTGATTAAATCTTCATAAAAGCCAGGTATTTGTTTAACATTAAGATGTTGAAAGCCAACACATATAGATAATGGTACATTACAGGTCTTTCAAATGATGAGGACCAACCTAAGAGAATAATGTAGCCTAATACCCAATAGACACCATAGTTCAAAATATGATAACTGCATAAAATAAAAAAAATGTAACATAATCAAGAATAAACAATTTTATCACTACATTTCTGGGACACTAATATTAGAGATATTGGTGTCAATACTCAATTCTAAAATTGGGTAGTTAAAACAACTTTAACATTGCAATATTAGTCAGATAGTACAGTCACCGGTAATTTCTAAAATCAACTATTTAAAACAACTTTAACATTGCAATATTAGCTAGTTAAACATCTTTAACATTTAAATATTAGAAAGTTTTTGCTGTCACTTCTCAGTTCTAAAAATCAGCTACCTAAAAAAACTTCAATGATTGAATATTAGCAAGTCACTGCTCAATTCTAAGATTAGCTGGTGAAAACAATTTTAACATTTAAATATCATCAAGGTATTGCTGTCACTGTTTAGTTCTAAAATTAGGATGTTAGGCAAATTTAACATTTGAATATCAGCAAGACACTGAGGTCACTAGCTAGTTCTAAAATATGCTAGCTAAGTAACTTTAACATTTAAACACTAAAACATGAAACATTTTTTCATATAGTATTTTACATATTACATGTGGTACCAATCATAAAGTATGCATAAAAAACTTTTAAAAACAAATGGAAACACTGTTATATACAGTGGTAAAAAGGAGATAAAAACAAGATAATGACATTAAGGTGAGAACAAAATATACATAATGTAAGATTACAAAAATATTTTGTATGTGATACATTATAAACATAAGCCAATTGCACCATACTCTGTAAATAAATTTTAACAGGGACGAATAAAAATTACAAAATAATATGGTGCTGGAAAAACACATAATCAGTTAAAACACAACTCGTTTCCAGAACATTTCTAATGTTAGTGTTCATGATGAAACACACAAATCATTAATAGAAATATTGCAGTGTGTCATGAATAGCTCTAGAGACTTTTTGAAAAGGCAGTATATGTTTCAAGTGTAAGTTACAAAATACTAAAGTTGTTAAACCTAAGTTAATATTAAACAATGTTAAATTTACATAGAGAATATTCTCAGGTACAAGGGGCTATGAAAAAACAGAAGTAACCTTATCCTTGCATATTACTAGGTAAACTGCTTGTCCAATTTTCTATGTATACTTAAACTTGCAATGGTTAAGAGACATACCTGTTTTTCAACTACAAAGTATATAAAATTATCCACTACCAACAGCAGTAAACCATATCAGATTTTCTATGCTTCTTAGCATAAAAACTGCCAATACTTGACTTAGTAAAATGAAAAATATTCAGAAGTATGTAAGTGCAATTTTAAAAGTTACATTAATTTACCCAAATTACAAGTATTTTTTTAAACAAATGTTCTTAGTGTTTTTCTAACAGAAGCATTAAAATAATACTCAAATGATGCATTTAATAATGAAACCCACAGTCTCAAACAATTAGACTAATAACAATTAAAAACTAAAAAAAATAAATATATATATACACTGTAAACAGTATAGTATGTACAAAACTAGTATGTGTAAAAGCACTTTTACTCCTATTAGTACTTATTTGAAATAAATAACTAATCATTATCAACAACATAAAACATTATAACAATGACAGTAGTAGAATTTTTATTACTCATTACATGAATTATCAATCAGTCAGGTAATAAAGAGTTGTCTTTACCAATTACATAATTTGTAATAAATTACTTACTATTTCACACTCATCAAATGTAAGGTAAACAACTTAGGGTATTTTTTGCTATTCTGATATCACTCTACTATCTATCATCCTTCCTTTATTAAAATCATTTGACATACCGTACACCAGGAGATACATACATAAATAAAATAACAAAAAAGTACATATGTATAAACTTACAAATGTAACTCATAAAGATTCTTCTATTCAATTGTTAATTTAAGTCACCTGAGTTTTAACATGTGAGCTTATCTAGAGGAATATTCCCTTAAAACAACATTAATCATAAACTAAATTTAAATACAGTGCTAAAGAATAAATCCTACTCACAATATAATGCTTTTCTAGCATACAAATCTTTACAAATTACAACACAATATGTTCAAAATACTTTCTCATTTCTTCTCTGTAAAATTAAATTATTTTAGCTATTAAAGTATGCTTTTAACATAATAACAGATAAATATACGGAGAAAAATATTATTCTGTAAAGCAAAAAAATTATATTTAGTCTTAGATATTTTAAATGATACAATGTATAAAATGTAATGCAATAATTATGCAGACTTAAGTACACTTATGATACCTTTTACCTACTTTTATTCTATATTATTGAATAACATTTACATCTGTCTTCATGTCAGTAACTGGTAGTTTTGTTTTATATACAACTACATACACTAAATGCTTGTTATGGAATTAAATTAACAAAATATGAATGAATTAACATACAAATTGTCTTATCAAAAAGATTTGTTAAATTTGAGATATGCAATTCTGTAAAATTTACAAACTTAGTGGCACCTAAGCACAATATCTAATAACAAAAATAGTAATTACAGTCAAAAGTTGCTAATAATATGAAGTAAAACTTAGATTTTGAGTGTTCTTACTGGGAAAAATCTAAACAAATGTTATTTTGCAAATACACTAAGTAAAATGATTTTAAACCATATGCTTCATAAAAGGTAAATATCTTCAAATGATATATGCAGTTCCAACTTTTTTTACCTATCAAAACAGGGTACCAGTAACATGAAGACTAATTTATTCAGTATGGTATACCAAAAAAAAGAATATTTTTGTATACATTTACAGTGAATACTGGCAGAAAAAATAACATTATCTTAACCAAAATTATAAAAACTCAGCCACTGTATATAGTATTTCTGAATTATAATGATTATACAAGTATAATAAATTATGCAGCAGTTTTATAAGACTATTATTCTTGAAAAAAAACAACAACACAAAAATAACGTTCTTTTCTCAGAATTCCCCAAAGGGAATTAAAAAATAAAATATAATCAATATGTCTGATTATTAGAATCATTATTCAACATAACAGCATGACTAGATGACAAATTATTTGTACATGTATCTATTTAATCACTTTCACATGGCATTCACTTGTTCCTGAAAAATTTGTTTTACCCAAATGTCTTTAAACATTTCTCTCTATATATAATTTATATATATATACTATATATATAACTATATATTGGTAACTATGTTACCAATTTTCCCTTGAAACAATCCTTTATCAAACACCATCACTAATGGACAGAACATTTACATGGATACTCATTTATCCATGAACAGCTAAAGCTGTACAAATTTGCCTCAGCATTAACAATTTAGTGTTTATTTTATACTATAATACTGAAGTCCTTAAAGGCTAGCAGATTTTATTGCTGTAATTTTCAATTCATATTTTTAAATAATATTTGTTTTTATGACATTAACTATGCTCATCTTTTATAGCAACAGAAATCATTCTCTTTGAGAATAAAATCTTTCAGACTTAAATGTGTGAATAATAAAATTTATTATAATACAAAATAATTTAATATTTTAAATCTGAATCATCACTTAAAAATATCAGTTGTCAGAAGAAGAGTAAACTTTTTATACAAAGAATTTGTAATTATTCTGCATGTTGTACAATATATGGATGGCACCTACATTTTATAGAGAAGACTCTATGTTATTTAAGTTGGATGAATGGGTGGGAGAAGACTGTTGCAAAAGAACATCTGGCAGAACTAAATTTGGAGGTATGGGGACAAAAGGTGGCCAATCCATATATGCTGGATTTGAGCAAAAGAATGAACCAGGAATATCATGACATGTATAATCGTAGTAATCATATTCAAAGCCATCTTCAGACAATGCTACAGATGTCTCAGACAAGGCATTTTTGACAGTAGCACAGTTATTTCTAATTACTTTAGCAATAGAAGGAGAATATGGTGATTTCTTATTTTTCTTTTCCATATGACTAGTGATATGCTTAGATTTTTTTAGGATAGATTTTTTAGGTTTTACTGAAGGATGTGGTGTTTTTGTTTCACTACTATTCTGTACTGTAGATTGAGCAAAAGAGCTATTGTTAGCTTTTACAACCTTGGTGCATGGGTTTTGTTGAGGTTTTATGGTGTACACACTAGAAGTCGAACGAAACAGGAAAGTGTCCTGTAGAAAATCTTCTGGACTAGAACGTCCAGATGTTCTTTCTTTGTCTTGCCAAGATACAGTAGAAGAGCAGGAGAGTTCTGACAGTGACGTTGCTATGTCTGGCGCATTAACATTACTGCATGATTTTGTAATGATCTTTAAAGAAGAGCATGTGGAGCTACAGCGAAAGCTGGCAGTTTTCTGATGGTAAGAGAAATGAAGTTGTTGAAGTAGCAATAAAAAAAGGATCACACCAAAAAGAACTGACACAAATATTATGATCACTAAGTGGACAGCACTTAATTCTTTTGAAGATTGTGAAGAAACACCATTCAATGGCACAATATCTTTCTTTCCTACAAAAGAAAAATTCAAAAGGTGAGTAGAGGCCTTATATAACTATTATTTTTATGTGTCAGAAGTTTACTGAAGGTTAAACAACACCCCCAAAACATTTTCCTAACATCACTAAGTTTTGTATCTCCTCATAAGTTATGTAAAAATAATTTCACAAAATATTGTACAAATGAGATATTAGTTCCTGTTAAATAAACACATTTTAATGATTATAAGTAAGGCCATAATAATGGTATATTAACTTAGTTATTTTCATCATTGTATAGATTTTAGTTCCCATCTATGTAGATGACTTGCTTTGATTAGAGGATAATATTATTCAGCTTTGAAACTGTTAATGCTTAAAAATATGTGTAAGTAATCATTCTGTAGTCTTAGGAAGTTGTATACTTTATACTAATAATTCACCATAACCAACAATAAATCTAAACGACTATTTTTACCAACTGCTTTTAAACAATGCATATACATGTTAAACCATTTTTCTTTAAACTTAAAAATATGACTGTTTTAAGGAAATTCACAATTATACCTATTCTGCTGAACTCAGCTTTGAATTCCACAATTTCATCATCTGAATAATATGCAGTTTGAAGCTCTATTTGAAGGATGGAGCTCTGAGAAAAGACTTTTTCACTGGAAACATTTTTTATAACATTCAGCATAATTCCAACTTTTGAGTTTCCATCTCGTGTGACAAGCCATACATTTTTTGTGTTAAAATTGATTTCTTGAAATTGCACTGAAATTGTTCCAACTGGCATTGCTTTCAACAACCATACAGGGTTTTGTCTGCAAAATTTCAAAGAGGCATATGCTTGCAACATTCCTTTCCCCGTAACATTGACTGTGCAGCTACAGTTGCACGTTACTTGATAGAGTGAGTCTGACAGAAAAGTTGTGGTTTCTATAAAGAAATAGAGAATTTTATTTCTTGCCATTTGTTTTTAAGAAAGAATAATGTTAAAAAAACTGATGTATAAGGACATTTGAAAGTGATATGGTTTCTGATTATAATACCATAAACACCTCTATATATACACAGACACAAATGTACAAAGGAATGAAAAAATGAGGCACTTCGTAGGAATTTTAGTATCTGAGAAAACATTTAAAAAATCCAAATATCTCCTCAGCTAAAACATATACAGTACTGTAACTGATTTCATTAACCATAAAAACACCCATAAAATGATTGCACATACTCATATGTAATACCAATAGATATGTTTAGAACATAAGTGTCACACTTCATTAATAAGTCATATGTAATTTGATGTTCAAATGCAATATTACCTTATGGATGTTTGTTTTTCCAAGTATACTAGCAGGATATGCACATATGGAATATAATTTACATTCATACGTGTTTTATTTGTTAAATCCTATAACTATGACAATAATGTAGTCTTTAGACCAAATACTTATCATATAGCTAAGTAAAAAAATAATATACTTAAAATGTCACAAGTACATCTGCCATGCTTCAATATTTTTATACAATTTTTAATTACCAGTTTTAAGAAATTCAAATTTGCTTTTACTTCAACTCACACCTTCATTTGTTACCTTACTGCCATAAAATGTAAACATCACATAATATAAACTTCAAAATATAACAAATGAAACTAAATAACGGTGTTTAATGCTTAACTGGCAATTCATTAGCTTTAGTTCTTGACCTATTGGTTAAAAGTGAATGCCAACTATATAGCTTACCACAAAGAAATATTAAGTACAAAACAATAATAAATTAAACTATTAGTCAACTCAGAGTATTTTGGCTATTTTTTACCTATTATAAGTCATTTAATATATAAATAATGAATAATATATATGTATTACATGCTTATTTTACAGTGTCTAATCTTCTTATTTGATTTTTACATAAATTTAATAAGTCCAGTCTTTAACTATTTTGTATAATGTATTTTTCATTTAATATGCTTGAAAATTAAAGTAAGCTTGTCTCAAATTCATACTACACTGAAGATTTCAAGAAAAAAACAATGTCTTTAAATAAGATCTTGAAGGATAAGCTTAGGCTACTGCCAGAGGCAAATACTGATGAATTAGGGAACAGTAACAAATTGTGCTGTACAACCTTGAATTAAAATATGAAGAAGAAGATGCTAATAGCACTTTCTAGCTGTCCAGAAGAAGCAATGAAGGAGCATCATTACCGACTTTAAGCTCCCATTCATTATGGCTAGGACTGGCTGCTGATCAGCAATTAGAACAATCACATGACTGGAAAGACAATGACCGAAAGGAAATAGAATTGTTTATTTTCTGATCCATTGAGTGGTGTTTTACAATGGGATGTATGCAGTACATCATGTGGTAATTACTTGATTATAATAGAACAGCTGATGTCATCAGTCCTTATGCCTTTAACATTGAGAGTTGACATAACTGGAAATAACTGCTAGGATTTCTAATACATCTGTAGTACAAGAACATTGCAATCTGTGCCTTTCAAAAAACTCAGGTAAAATTTTAAGATGATAATTGCAGAAAGTTTCTACAAGAAACAACATGAGATTATTTGTATATACAAAAGGTCAACATTTAAGTAGCATTTACACCTAACTGTACTTCTTTATGTACAGTGAGGGAGTCATGCTCTTAACCTGCACAGAAACAGAATCAAGCATTAATAAAGCATAATCAAATAATTCCATTTTTGCCTGTACCTTTCTCTGAGGTATCAAATATAGTGGATGAATCAACCCATAGCTAGTGGTATATGTTGATAGTTCTGCTGCTGGTGTACTGAATACTATATGCATCTTGTGTTGGTATGACAATGTACTGACGTGTGATGTACTGAACAATGTGGTATAGAAAAATATCATGAATTTCTATTCTCTTATAGTGTTATAGTTTTCACTCTGAATTTTTATTCATTTTGTATATGTGCAGTTTTTTAGCTTGGTAAAATAGCTATTATGGTGATTTTGTTTTCATTGCATTTGTTCCTTTGCTATTCTTATGTAGATAATACTTGTGATATCCATGAGCAATACTGTTGCAATACTACACATTGGGCAAGGATGTTGATAGCATTGTTCTCAAAGAGTAGTTCAGGTGATATTTCAAGATTTAGGCTTCATCTATGCTTGCATAAGAATGACCAGTAATGTGGTTAGCACTAGTTGCTCTGGGTAAATACATTTCTTGCAAAATAAAGGAATACTGGCTTTGGTCAGTCTGACACATGTATTCAATCTGATTAGTAAAAGTGATTGCCCCATATCAATAAAGCAAATACACACAATGCACTTATGTTTTGCACAATATGATAAAGACAGTTAAATTCTTGTTTCACTTTGTATTTAGTATCTTTATTTCATCCATTATCATGACTCTCAGTTACTCAGAGATATAGCATTGCTTTGCAATTAGTATCCCAACCAAACCTCTTGTTATTAAACACACCTCTATCCTATTGCTCTACAGTTAATTCAAATTAACCTGTATATACTGCAGAGCAGCTAGGACAAAGAAAATTTTAATGTCACAGTTGCACAATGTGAATATTCTATTTCTGCTGAAGTGTGTACTACCTTTAATTTCATCATCTTATGCTATAACTGTAAAAAAGGCTTTTTGGTTAACAGAAATGGCATTTTCCACAATTAAAAGACATAAGACCAAGATGGAGAGTCAATCATTGAGGGAAGATAGTGTTATGAGAGAGAGAAAGATGTTGAGTCTAGGAAAAGTCCTCTCCTGAATTTCTGACTTTTGTAGATAGGTTGCGGAAGCCCATAACTCTTATTTTGCTGCAAATGACAACATAGAAAGAAGAGTTCTTAATATGTAGTGCATCCAGAATGTCTGTTTGTGTTCCTTCCCTGATGATCAACTTCAGAGAACTGGAGATCATCATGGTGCAGTGGCATAAACTTGAGACCTTGTCAAGAAGTACAAACTGATTTTTTTTATATCAATGCAACTGGCATCATTTGTAAACATGTCCTAAAAGTTACCACAATGTTCAAGTGTGTGAAAATGCTAAAGAGGAAATAAAATAATTTGAAATTGTTTAGATGGACTAGACTTTTCCAATAAAAAACAATGTTACAACAACAGTAATGATTTGATAAGTCCTTCATATCTATCACAGATAATTTTGTTTATCCTATACCTTTTCCCCTCCCAACAGAATTACATATTTTTAGTCACTAGACTATACCAAAATCAGTTAATCTCACATAGCACCTTGGTCAGAATGAAAAATAAACAGTAAATTATTAATAATTATACTTATGTGATCAAACAGACTACTAGCCATGACAACAATAAAATTAAAACATTTTTATATACAATTACTGTTAAAATATCCACATCACTGCTGTATGTAGTTATATATATATTTCCAATAATATATTCCTGGTAATTTTCTAAGTGCCTCTATATATCACTAAGTTCTAATGCATGTACAATACGACAGACATTCAACAAGAAATAACTAATGATGTTTTCCTATATAGCTATCATTTTTTGGGAAAAGTTATAACATACTACTACCACCTTCTACAATAGGCTTACCTGGGCAATCAGTAACTTGGCAAGATTTTGTTTCTATGCTGGAGCCTCCACAGTGGAAAGCTTTGGCACATAGTCTGTACCGGCTACGAACTCCTTCCCCACATACAGCAGAACATCCAGTCCAAGAACTCCAAGATGTCCAAACATACTGCTTTCTCACTAACAATAATAAGATGGTAATTCTTATACATTTTGCAGTAAAGATTTTGTATTATGTGTTATACATAAAATTTTATGGCAAACTATATAAATAACAGTGTCCAAATTTCAATGTAGCAGTTAACAATGAAAATAAAATATAAACCTAATACATCAAATCACATAAGCCTAAATAGGATATTATGTGTAAAGGTTTAATTATAATAACAGTAGTAAAAACTTTCCCAGAAGACTTTGTTCTGTATATTAATGTAACTGTTAAATTGTTCCAACAAAGACAATAACACTTTATAACTCAACATGAAAAAAATTAAACCCTTCAAGGCACTTTTATGCTCTGAACTAAAAATCAATAAAATATCATTATTTATTGAAGTGCTTGATGTATACTTAGCTGTTAACATAGTTATCTCTGTTCAAAACTTTAAATTTCATGAAGATTGACATAAAAAGCTCTGTCATAATTTTATAAACTTTTTGAAGTTTTTCTTTCTTTATTCTGATGCTAAGAAAACAAAAAAATATTTTTTATTACATTGTATCCTTGAAGAATGAATTAAGAAGTCACTTCTTTGAACACAGTGGAATTCTAACTCTGATATCTAAATTTTTGTCATTCAAGAAGAATCTACAATTGTTATTAAATTTCTCTAATGACAGTAAGTACTTCCATTCATTTGATTATATAGGATAGGCTTCAATAACTTACAAATTACTTTTCAGTTCTGATCTATGTGGTTAACTTACTTTTAACTAGAAATCATTAATCTTCCTAGATCATACAACATTATACCCTCCTCATATGAAATGTCTTAACATTTTAATTTAACTACCAGTGCAATCATGGAATAAGAATTTTAATTTTTAACAGTGAATTTCAAATAGTGTCATTCTTGGTTTACACATAATTTTTGAAACAACCAATTCTTGACCAATGCAACATAGAATAATGATGACAAAAGTAATGAGATAACAAATCATTATAAAATATAATAATTAAGAATTAATTCTGGTGTAAAAATAAAATTTCTTACTTTCTCACTCACAAAGAAACATCCATATTATAGGATAAATTTATTTAAACAATGTGGTTGAATACAAATTATTATTTAACTTATTCTTGTTTTCCAAATTTCTAAAAGATTTTGCAATTAATTAAAATATCAAGCCTGTATTACCAGTATCTACATCATGTGGTACACAGACAGTTTTTAAGTCAAACACCGCTCCATTTCTTCCCATGCTGACATAAGTGAAACAGTATATTTCATATCCAGAGAGGAATAAATGACATGGAAACAAAGATGTGTAACTTCCTACTTTAATCTTGCTTTCAAAAATGTAGTCTGTTCTAGTTATTACTCCTAGTTTCTTTGAACTACCAAACACTCTTATTAAGTCTCTACCAAGGACGCATCGTGGATAATGGTATTGGACGGCTACTCCTCTATCAGGGCACAAAGTAAATGATATGTTTGGAACCTTCAGAGAATAATGGGTACTCCAAATCGCTTGGATCCATTCACTTTCCACAGAAAGAGGATTATAGTATGAAGTTTGTATGATTTGGATCTGTATATGGATTAAAAAAAAAGAGAGAGAGAAAAATTAAAAATTTGATGACTTGAATTTAGTTTTGTTAACATGTTAACACTGTTAAACAGTTGATAAGACATAAACAGAAGTTCAAAGACTGATTAATGTTACCTTTCACTTGATTTGTTGTCACATGTGATGTATAATGCAACAGTTGTAACTGGCTTATTAGAACATGAAAACAGGTGAAAAATTCTGAAAGAAATCTAACTGACAGTATATTTTCTAGCAATATAACTATTATTAATAAAACATTAATTTAACAGAAAAAACTGTTATGTATCAGTTGCATAATTACACATTGAAATGTATCTATATATAAATACATGTAACAAATTGTAATGCACAAGAATATATAGCTTGAATTACAAAAATTACTACACTGTAAAACCATATTTTTAAAATAATTCTACTAATCACTTTTTATTATATGTTTAAAACCAAGTTAAAAAATGATCACTTTTAATACTTATCACAATGCTTAAAGCCTCAAGTGGTTTCTTCTTCAACAGGTACAAAAGCTTGTTTACCCTAGCTGCATTTCAAATTAAAACTAATTTGCTATACATTAACATGTATTTTGAAATGTTTGTCTTAAAGATGTAAAAATGCATTACCATGTAGCATTAAACACACACATAAAAAGCAGTCTGTCAGTAATTAATAATGACAAAACTAGCAACACATAAACCTTTCTAGGAAAAGTAAAAAGAAATTAAACATCACAGTAAAGCTCTCAATTATTTACAAAAAATTGTCTCAGCAACAAAACGAATATATTTTTATGTTTGAAACAATCTTATTTCTTACATGTGGCTTTGGGTAAAACTTCCTAGATGATTCTGCTCTCCCCCAAAAAAAGATACTCATCTCATAAGAAATTCTAAGTTTCAATCTAAACAAATCTTTATGATCTGGGTATATATATATATTTTGCTTTGGAAAGAGCTGTTACACACTCTTTTCAAGAGTGATCAACTTTTGGTTCCATCACACTACCTGCAAAACAACAAACAGTTTTAGTATTTAATTCTGATATATGCTATTTCACCATGAATTTATATTAATTGTGGTTGTTCATAGTAATATTAAGACCTTATGGTAATCAAGGTCAATAAGGCTACTACATTATAACTGATTATGTATATTTAAAGAATAAATACAACTACTCCACTGAACTATATTTCTGAAAATTAAAATTAACCATATCAAAACAAGATATATCAAACTGCATAGGCTGATAGATAGTTGCTATTATTAATGTATCTTTCTGGCAAAGACATTGTAATTCAGTTCATATCCAGGTAAAATGGCAACCAAACATAAGATCAGACCCTTAAAGTGGCAGAGCTACATCTGAAAGCCCCTTACTTTTCATATTGTCAATTTCATGTTAGTTGTTCAAGAGTAGAATAACTAAGAAATTTCTTTATTTTGGCACAGGATGGAGGAATAACTTCTATTGTGGTCTGTCAAGAGTGTTAACAAACATTGGGGCTGTAGAGAGAGATTAGTAAAAGTAAAAAGGTAAAGCAAAGTAGAGAGTAATTGTAACACCATTTGTGCAATGTGAAATAAGGTAGTTATAAAGTCAATTAGATGTGAAATAAATTATGCATATAAATGCAAGTTCTTGATTTATTGGTTCAAGCCACACATTCAATCCTTATGCCTTCAGATGTAGGACAGATGCTTCAGTTTGTGTAATAATGTATTTGGATTCATCCACGTGCTAGTCTGTAGAATGTCTTCTGAGACCAGGAAGCCAAAGACATTGTAAAATAGCACATCTGAGAAGATGTAACCTGAAATTAACTTTAAAGGTGAAGGTACATCATGACTGACAGAAAAGACTGGCTGCACAAGTCATTTTATTAGCATGCATGGAGCAATGAATACAATCAGTGAAAAACAGTGGTTACCTTCCATTGCAATCCTAATATTTAACAGAAGAGTTCTATAAAGATATAAGTATAAAGTCTTCAAAGACATATGAAAAATAAAAATAGTATGGTAAGCATCAAGGGCATAAATATCAGATCTTCTTCTTAAAGAAAATAATAGAAAAAATACATCTTCAGTAAAAGATGGCAGAGCAAGAAAGTCACTAAAGTTCAAAAGGAGGAAAAACAAAACATCATGAAATAAGATTTAAGAACAGTATATAATAACTAGAGGATGAAATAAAATCAGTAAAAAATGAGGACGAGAACAAGATGGCAGAGAGAGCATTCATACTTCCTGCAACAGAAAAAGCAGAGAAGCCAAAATCAAGAAATAAGAATAAGAAAAATAAAACAGTATATTTCAGAGTTGGAGAAAAAGTATAAAAAAACAGAAATTCATGAACATAATCTCTAAGTACACTTTAGTAAGACTATTAGAGTCAAAACTGAACATTGGAAAGAATGTAATGACATTCAAGTTACATTAAAAGAGGATACAACCTATCTTCTCAATTAAAGAACCAGACAATAAAGTGACAATTCTAAAATAACAGCCTCTATCTGATGATCAATAAGGTTTCATCATGTTATCATAGGATTTAATTGAAAACTAGAAGCAGACTATGTAAGTAAGGCCTCCGTACAAAGTGTAGAATTCCCAAAACCAGTAAAAATATGTACATCAAAATTCATATTGATTTAAATTAACAGCATAATTGTCAAAAAATATATCTGTTATATGGAAAAAGCAGAGCTCATACACAGTCTCATATGTGGTATAACTCATGTGGAAAGTGAAAGAATGAAGAATTATGAGTAAGTTGATGCATACTCTGCACTGCATCAAGAGTATTCATTACTCTGGTTGATTGTACAGTGTTTATTGGTGCAAAGCAACTGGGCTATTTGCACCAAACAACCAGTAAAATATAAAAGCATGTAAAAATAAATCAAGTTAAAATAAAACAATAGCCAAATTTTGGGTAAAAAACTTAAACAGAATTAAAAAGACCAATGGCTCTTAAAAATTTAATAACAGAAGTAATGTGGACAGTATTACCATAGCCAATGACACTATCTAGTGTTAGGGGTAAACCCATGGTAAAAACATGTCTAAAACAGTGCCATTGTTTAGAGTTGTAATAACAGCATAACAGTAAAATGTGGGCTGTTATGACTTGAGTGTCACAAGGGTCACGCATTGGTGCATCTGATGGAGATAAAAGAAAATGATGAGTTAAAAAACTGTGACAAATGCATAACCTAGCCAGCATAACTTCCTCCTTCCAATCCTTAAGGAAACAAGATGGCCAAAGAGCAACAAAGAGTTTGATCTGAAAAAGCTTGTTACCACATTACTCACTCCAAGTCAACTGCAAACTGGCACAGAACCAGCCTTGAGTACAGGACTGTAGTCCACATATGGTACAGGAATCTCAGTGATAGCACCAGAGCAGACAGACTTAGCTACAATGTCAGCAAGCCCTTTCCTGCAAATACCAATTTGGCTTGATATCCAGAGTCCATGGAGTCATTTGATTTCAAACCATCAGTAAAAATGGAAACAGAAGAATGGTCCAAAAGATGTTTGGCAAACAGAAGGCAGTACTTCCAATTGGAAGTATTTGCTTTCTTCAGATTACTCAAAAAGAAAATCACAGGTGGGGATGGTAATAATCCATGGTGGGATAGAATGATCAATGAAACCAGCAACATCATCCAAGGACAGATCTCATTAAGCCAGCTTCCCTGGATACAAAGGCCAAAAGGAGCAATGGCAGACCATCTACTCTGAAAAAGCATGGCCACTAAAGAAATAATACATAACCCCTTGCAGAGATGATGAACAGGGTCCAATATATCCAAGACTGAGGTCCTGACAGAGCCACAGACCATGGTCCCCATTACAGTTTTGTTTGAATGAGAACATGATAAATCTTTAGCATAAACATCGATATACTCCCCAAGAGGTGGAAGAGAGGACATGAAGGATGTTCAGTGCTCTTCTACATTTGACTTGTAGCTGCTTGATGTTTGGAATAAAAGTCACCTTATAGTCAAAAATAAGTCCCAAGAACTTTGTCTCAGGGACCATGGTAAGAACAACATCACCAAGATCAAGTTTGGGATCAGGCTGAATTACCATGTTAGTGGGAAAAGTGCATGCAAAAAGTTTTAGAGAGAAAAAGGTAAAACCATTTGCTGTGGTTCACTTCAATAAACAACTGAGGGCAGTTCATAGCTGTCACTCAATAAACCTCATGCTCGATTACTGACACGAGTTGTGGAAGTCATTGACATAGAGTATGTTTGCAACAGTATGAGGAACTTGTGCAGTTATGGCATTAATCTTTACACTGAAAGACACAGCCCTGATGGACTCCAAGTTGGAAAGAATGGGAAAGCATTGAATTCACATGGATTTGAAATCAATGGTTCATTAAAAAGTTCTGTATAAAAGTGGGTAATTGGTCACGTAATCCACATGAGTGGAAGTCTTGTAAAATACTATACCTCCACATAATATTATAACCCTTCTCAAGGTAAACAAAATACAGACACAAGATGCTGTTGCTTGAAAACCACTTACCTGACTCATGATTCGAGTTGAATCACATGGTTTACAGGGGAATGCTGTCATTGGAATCCATACTAGGTGGGTGAGAAGAGGTTGACTGATTCAAAGAATTAAACAAGACAAGCATTAAACATCCACTCTAAGATCTCACAGAGACAGACTGTCAAAGCAACTGGATAATAGTTTGAAGGAATTTTAGGTTTCTTCCCTGGCTTGAAGAAATGGAGGACAACAGTCTGGTGCCAAGCATTAGGAAAAGGATTCTCCTGTCAGATCCTGTTAAAAATAACTTAAAACATAGCAAGAGAGGCAGGAGAGAGATGACACAGCATCTCGTAGTGAATATCCAACCCATGAAGAGCTAGCTTGAGTTTCACCATTGTGAAGAAGCAGTTGTAGTCACAGAGACGATTGGCTCAAAACAAAAGAGGCAATTGCTCTGCCTGAGATTTGATGGCCAAGAAGGTGGGGGATGAAATAAAAATGTTAGATGCCTGGGGAAAGATTTTGTCAATAGTATTGGTGATGCTCTGGGCATTAGCAACTTCTTGGTCATCAGAGAGTAAGATTGAAAGGAGGACAGAAGTATGCTGTCCATTGACCTTCTGAATCTTGTCTCATATGACTTTGGAACTGGTAGTTTAAGAAATGCTGGTTGTTAACTTAGTCCAAGATTCCTACTGGCTTTCACATCTTGCCTGCCAAGAATGTGCAAAGGTCCACTGAAAAGCAACATGGTTTGAAAGTGTGGGATACCTAAGAAAGGTATCCCAAACCAATTTTTGAGCCTTCTGTGCCATTTGACAGACAGAATTCTCTCATGGACAAGGATACCATGGAAAACATGTCAAGGTTTTAGGAATAGATTAAGCAGCAGCTTGGACAGTACAGTCAGTCACTGCTAATATGGGTTACAGATGATGGCAGGATCATGTACCAAGAGAGCTGTGAAAGAGGGCTAATTGTCCTGATCCAACTTCCATCAAGGTACACAGGTTGGGTAGCATCGACCACGGCCAGTATCGTTCGAAATTACAGAAAAATTATCATTGCCCCGTAGGTCACTGTCAACCCTTCAGGAGAAGTGGGAGTAAAGTGAAAGGGAGCAGACAGAGAGATGATCAATACCAGTAAAATACTGACTAAGTGCATGGAAATAAGCATATGAACCAGTGTTGAAGAGAAAAAGGTTGTGATCTGAGAACATATGTTCTATGGAATGATCCCTCCCATCAATATCAGTACCACCCCAAAAGGGACTATGTCCATTAAAGTCATCTGGGATTAAAAAAGGAGATAGCAACTGTTCAACAACAGGATCACGGTCTGATTGATAATAGGCCTCTCCAGGAGACAGGTACAGAGAACAAACAGCGATGGTACAACCCAAGAAAACACGGAGGGCTACTGTCTCCAAGGGTGTATTGAGTGGCAAAAACAGGGTGGGTGTATGCTAATTGACCAGCAGTTCCACCCCTTCATGCACTCATTCATCACATAATCTGGCATTTCTATACAAAGAAAACTGCCAAAAGGTGACTGCATTAGCAAGTTTAAAAAACGTTTTCTGTAAGGAGAGGCACACAGAATGATAAAAATCAATAAAATTCTTAATTTCATCTATATTCAAACAGAAACTTCAACAGTATCAATGGGGACGTTTTTATTTAGATGGAGAAGTGGGTAGAGAACCTCTTTGGGTTATGATCATGTTAGTTTTCTTTATTGGGTATTTGGGTGTTTTCTTATAGCAAAGTCACATTTGGCTATCTGCCAAGCTCTCCAAGGGGAATCAAACCCCTGATTTTAGCATTGTAGATCCAGAGACTTACCACAGTCCTAGTGAGAGGACATTTTCTTTATTAGAAATATTTCTTTTGATCTTCATGGATTCTGTCCTGGGTCGAGTGGGCAAGTCTCTGTCAGTAGTCTAGCAACTGAAGTAGAGAATGGCTAATCATTTGACATCTCTGGGCCAAAGAAGATGGGCCCGAGCATACACCAGAAGCTAGACCCAAAGTAAGTGAACACCAGCAGTCACTAGAAGAACTGGTGGAAACAGAGACTGGAGTAGATGTTGAATTGTCAACTCTCTTAATGACAGAGGGCAAAAAGCTCTTCATATGGTTGGCAAATGACTCTGTTGGGAAAAACGTGTCTGCATTCCCACTCTAGCAGTGGAATGGAGCATAGCAGCATATGTCCGAGAGGAAGTAGGAGGCAGTAACTTTCAAGCTTTGGGATACAAAATACTGTTTTAATTTTCAAATGTTATACCTCTTTCTCTTCCACCCATTTATGGCAAGATCGAAAGTAAGAGGGGTGTGAACCATTACAGTTAAAGCAGTGCAGTTCCAGTTTGCATTCATAGGCATCGTGGTCTTTACCACCACACTGAGCACATGTTAAAGATCCATGATAAGAGGTCTTTGAATGTCTGAACCACTGGCACTGGAAACATCTGAGAGGGTTGGGAATATATGTCCGTACCTTACAATTTATGTATCTTGCCTTGCTAGTGGTAAGTGGATGTGGCAATTTAGACATTAAAATAAGTACATCTGTAGGTAGCATTATTCCTTCCTAGGTAGTGGAGATATGGTGCATCTCAGAAATACCTTGCTTGGAGAAATCAGCAAGGATCTCTGACTCAGGAATGTTCTTTTTATCCCTCTCAACAATAAACTCCTCTTCAGGATTTCAGAGTGGCATGGGGAATAACCAAAATTAGTATATCCACCATGGCCTTTGATTTCAAAAGGAATTTGGTGTTTTGTTGTGAAGATGTTTCCACCAAAGTCTCCTGAGCACAGCTTCCTTACTGACTAGAGAGAGTCAGCAAGTCCCTTTAATCTGTTTTGTATGAAAAATGGAGACATCTGTCCTAAGGATTTCTCAGAAAATGAATGCAGAATTGAGATATCCATAGTAAAGTAAATACATTTCAGTGCCCACTGTCTCCAACCACCATGGAGCCCTTTGAAGAGATACACTGCAATGCTAAACAAGGACACTGCAGCAATGATATGGTTTTGTGAGCGCTATATTCAAACACCAGCATCAAACACAATGTCCACAACGTGTTGAGAACATCCAACACTAGTACTTGGTTGACCCTAGCCCAAGTGGACCAGCCAACTGACCCTGGGAGGCCACCCCAAGGCTGCCCATTTACAGGAATTCAAAGCCAAAGTGGTATATTAGGGTTGGACCTCTCAATCACCAGGATCCTCTCCTCCCTTTCACAGGTTGCCATGCACTGCAAACAAGTGGGTGGATGTTCAGATCCCAGAGGAGGTGAAGTGAGAGTACAGAACCTTCTCTGGGAAGTCCCCTCATCATGTACAGGAATCCACCTCAAGGGGTCATAACTTTGAACCCCATGGCTGCTGAAAGTAGTTCTGAGGTAAATCTACCTAATTTGAAATGGGTTTTCAGTTCAGCCCTTCAGGATTGGTGGATGATTTCCAGGTTTATGGAGAAATAAAATTTAATAGTTTACATGAAAAAAATGATTCAATTAATTCATATTAAATTCTTCTTAAAACCTAACATAAATATCTGCTTCAGTTCCAATTCTTTAAAGAAATAAAATAGGTTATTTATCATGACTCCAGCTAGACTCAGTCTTATTCAAACCATGCATGATAAAATTTTACACAGAAGAAATATCTCAGAATCATTTGATAAGTAGACAAATCTAGCAAAAATATTTCAATGCTAAAACTGTGATTCCCTAACTTTAATTATCCAATATGTTCTGATCCAGTTACTAGTACTCTGATTTTTAGCACCAACTGCCTTATACAGCTGAAATTTAAATTACAGACCATTAAAAAATTATAACTATTTTGGTTATTATGACATGAAATGCAAGATATTTCAAAAGAGACTATAGCTTCAAATAAATTGATCAACAGGTGTCATTTAAAGGTTTAACCCTTAGTTTTGTAATATTGGTAATTCAAATCTGGCTTTAAATCAGTAATTCTATGGTTTATGAAAGTTTTTCTCCTATTTTTTACAGTAACATGTTCTATGTAAGTATCTCTGCTGTATTAGTAGGTTATATATTTAAATAATTCTACAGTTTTTCTTAAAAGTCTATTACCTGATAAAATCCTGCTCTGTCAAAGATGTTACATTCTAAGGTGATATCCTCAAAATTGTGAAATAACCATTCTGGTAACTCCTTAGTAAACACAATGTCAGAATACTGCCAAACAGGCATTTCTGGCCACAATGGCATGCTGGGTCCAAAATAAAGAAGATTTACTGTAACAGGATATGTATTGATCCTATGAGGACTACATTTAGAGGCCAAGCCATCTAAATGCACAATCACCTCTGATGTGTAAGTCTCAACCAACAAAGGCACATGAATTTTAATATGTGGCCACGATACATTTATGACGTTACTTCTTGCTAGGTCATTTTCCTGTATGATAAAAAAACAATTTGTAAAAAAAAAAGTATTCTACAAAAATTAGCTTACAAAGCCATTCAATTTAAAAGCTTAAACAAAGAGATTTATGATTTAAAGATTTTACAAATTATTGCTAGGTTTAAATGCTTTTGAAAAAAATTTCTACTTTTATAACATTAAAACCAAAACATTCTCTAGAAAAATTTATCAGAAGCAGTTCAAAAACTTTCAGTTTAAAATCATTGTATTTAGTAAAAAAAAAAAATGTCTAAGTTATATTTTTCCAACCTACATATGACACTTGTTCACATAATCTAAAAATGTAACTGACAACCTCAAATGTAGATTCAGATTGTGGGTGTTGAACGTATAATGATAGATTAGAATTATAAGTTATCTAAGTGAACTAGTTTGCTGTGTTATTTCTCCCTACACATAATAATGTATGAAATACGAAGAAATCAACAAGCAGACAGGGAGTCAAACATATGTAAACACCCTGAGTAAAACACTTTCAATCATATAAACAGTTTCTAAGTAAAACTCCAATTTACCTTAATGGTTAAAGCCATTGGAAAATAGTAAAATAAAGCCTAAGTATCATTACACCTAACTATTACTGTTTCAACCACAGTTACTCAATAAGGCAAACAATATTTTTATCTCAACAAATGAATATTTTAGACTACAATACCATGATCTGCACAGGCTAACAGATAAAGATTCCAGAATCTTTCAGAACTCAACTGTCATTTCCAAAAACTTAGCTTACTGGTTTAAACAAAATGTGAATTCTATCAATAATAAATAACATATATTTTCAAAAAAATGCAGCATCAACTGTACAAAACATTGTAGCATTAAAAGTAATACTTGATCTATCAAAAGTTACATTCTGCTATACTAAAAACATATATCTAATAATACTTACCTTCTCTCATATATTAGCTTCATACAAACACAAGGTTCTTTTCTTTGCCCATCTAAGCAATGGTATGAATTCTACCTTACCACCTTCAGTCTTTACCCCACCACCTCTTGTGACTCTCTCCACCAATGTAAATGCACCTTCTATTCCTAATTCACATATAAGCTCCCCATTACTCTTTCTTATTCACTTTTTGGAGACAAGATTACCAGACCCAAACATTGGCTATTGGGGTGCAAAAGAGCACAATAGTGTGAGAAGAGTTAAATATTATTGTAAATACACTTTTGGTACAGGAAAAAGGAAATTCCAAAAAACACACTTATATCCACTCACACTTTAGCTAGAATCCCACACTGAAGAGGTAGAGAGGCTGGTAAGGGTAAGATCCACATAGAGAGTATCTGCATAGAAAAACAGGTCTACAAGTTTGAGATATAACAAAGCACAGTAATGGGGTCTCCACTACTTCTGGTACAGGCATGTTCTTCACCAAGATAAAATGAAATCTAAATGTAAGCAGTGAAGGCCAACCTACTAGAGAGTCAACATTGTTCATTACCATGAGGTTTGTCCAGGCCCTAATAAAACATCCAAGATTCCACATTCTTTTGCTAGAATTATAAGGCTGTGCACTCAAAACAAGATTGAAGATGTTACAGCTTGGGTATGAGAACTGCAATATGATATAACTGTATAAAAAAAATATGATATGAAGAGCACTCAACTTGAAAGTTACAGTATGTTACATATTATTCCACCAGAATAATGAAGAGAGAGCAAGCATGTAACACCTAAATGGACAAAGCTTCCCTACAACCTAAAGAAGTACAAACTGCAACAATTTGAACTCAGAATTATGGACCCAGGCACCCAACCTGAAAGTTACATAATGTTACATACAAGCCACTAGAATTACAAGGGCAAAGAAAGCAACATCCAACTAGATAAGTCCTCCCCCCACCCTTAAGAAACTCAGAATGCAACAAACTAAATTTGGAATTATGGAGCCAATTTACACCACACTCAACATAAAGAAACAGAAATAAGTTCTCCTGGGATTATAAATCCAAATCCTAATTACTCAACATGGGAGGCAAGATAACAACTTCTGTCCCCAAAAGTTCAACCAATGTCTCAAGGATGTGGCACACTGTATGTGGAATTACAAGAAGACGAGGCCCCTCTTCCATGATAATGGAAAGTAAGAGAATAACCAAGAAGAAGGACCATGCTCACACAACCAGATACCAAAGTGTTGCCTCTGAGCTAGTATTTAATAAGGTTCCCTTGTGGTTTGAGCTAGCCCTCCACCTGACATCTAAGAAAACCATCCAAGGTTAAGGGTGGGATGGTACGGAGATTTGCCTTCTTCTCCTTGAGTGGAATAAAGAGTACAAACATCACTCAGGAGGAGAAGACTTCTGTACACTGGAAATTGAGAGCAGTAAGGTCTTATTTGCTCTGTTAAAAGAGATGGGGTCTCATTGCTTCCAGGAATCTATTTATTAGTCTTTTGGTAGCTGATGCAGATCTATAAAAGTAGACCTGGCCAGGCATCATTCATCACCGAGTGTGATCTGTGTAAGTGTGATGAAAAAGTCCCTGAAAAGTCCTGTATAAATTATCCATGTGACTGTGATGAAATACTGTATATTAAAACAGAGAAAGACCTTAAAAGTGATTGAAGTGGGACTGATTGATCCAGAACTCCAATCAGCATCAAGCATAAATGAGGAATAGAGAAACTTATATGTATATCAGGTCAAGGACAGGAATGCTGAAGTTATGTGACTGGACTCAAATAGAAACAGAAATTAATACTGACATAAAAATACTCTAAAGACAGCAGACTGTATTTCAAAACGTGTGGGTCCCAAGCTCAAATCAAGGCCTAATGAAGATAAGCTAACTGGATGATCAATATCCTAATAAAGTAAAGCCAGTAATTTCATTATCAAGGAGCTCCATCTAAAGCCTGTGTAAATGTGCTGATAGAAGATATGATCTCTGACATGTTAATTTAGAATTTGAAATTCATAATTCAAAATGAATAACCAAATACAACTGGGTTCACCAAAAGAAAAAAAAAAAGGCATTTTTAAAAGGAAGTATTAAGTTCTGTAACTGAGTAGTAATATAACATAATTCCACTTCATAATAAGTTACAAATATCACTACTGTAAAATAAATAGTACAACTGTTGAAAAACTGATAGGAGGATAAAAAAAAACACCTGAAGAGAGCACAAATTAGACATCTGAACATAAGCACTGCCATACAAGAAGTGATAGTTAGGTAGAATAACACAGAGTCTCATGCATCATGTGGGTGTGTGGCATTACTATTGGTGATTTGTTGCATGATAAGTTGCATGCAAGAATCAGTTAAACCATGCAAAAAAGGTTTTGCAGCACTAAATGACAATAGCTACGTATATGAGCACAGGTAAGGTTCCTTATTAGAAAATAACAAAAACAGCAGTATCAGTGCAGAAAGTCAAAGGTCAGAGTAAAAGTTTCAGTACTAGATGAGAGAGCCTAACAAAAGATAATGTATTATTTGACACCTACAAGCCAGATTCTCTAAATAGTGGAACTAGAGAAAAATTATGCCATGGAAAAAAAACACAGTACAGTACCAAATTAAAAATAATACAAACATGAAGCAATCCCTGTCTCACAATCAAAGCACCGATGAGAGAAGAAATGATGAACCAAAGAAATTTCATTGAAGATGTAAGATATAAAGATCTAGCAAAGGGGTTCAACTAAACGGTTGAGTCAAGGGAATAAATTCTCTCAGGTTGAAACAAAGTGGCTAAATAAAAAGGACTGGAAACAGAAACATCATAGGAATTAAGAAATTTAAAATAAGAATTATTAGGAAACAATCAATAGATACTCAAAGCACGATGATAAGAGAATTCTTCTACAATCTGCAAGCAACCTAATCCTGGCAAAACTAAAAACGAACACAGAAGCACAGTATGAATGATTCCACATACCACTCAAAAATAGAGAAACAATCTCCAATAAACTGCTTAACTAAAAAAAGATAAGATATTTACATGGTGAAAGATCAAAAGTTTAGAAAAGGTCTCCTGTAATACGAATTACAGACTTGAAAGATAAATCACCTACTTGTAAATCAAGATATAAAAATGCTGCACCTCAAAACAAACACAGGAGTTAAAGCAAATAGTAACTTATTTAAAAATATAGGTAAGAAAACAAGTCAAAATGTTACCTGTCTTTCCAAAATGCCTTTCATATCATAATTAAAAAAAAACAAAAAAACAAAGCTCCTACCCCTGAAAAAGGTTTGTGAAAATCTGGGATGAAACAAGTGGAATAATATATTAGCATAGAACCAAGAAAAAATAGAGAAAATAATAATAAACAAAATCAGTACAAAAATTGGGGGTTAAAAGTCTGATAGAAGTTCCAAATCTTCTTCACAAAAACTAAAAACCTTTAACTTCAAAATGACATGACTCCAAAAGTTCAGTAATCTTTCCATATTGTCCCATCTCCTGGAATAAGGAACCCAAGAAATAGTAAACAAAGAAACTGTCAAACAAAAGACAAAAATAGCTGAAAATCTCCTAATAAGACCAAAATAAACAAATGTACAGATACTTTCTAAATGTTGTGAGAGTTAAAGTCTAGAATTCATGCCTTCCAAAAACTTGTAGCTAGCAATTATAACATTTATAAAAGGAATGTGATGCCTCCATAAAAGAATATAAATAATAAGAAAAAAATAGATGTCCAAAAAGAAGATAAAATAGTCATGTATACATAACCATATAACTTCAGAATAGCTTGTAATGTGCAAACAAAGAAACTTCTGTGAAAACAAGGCTGACCCAAATTTTAAACCTATGAAATGGAAAAAATGTGATAAAATAACAAGAGGACTTTTATGCATCCAGTAATACATTTTAGACAGTTAATTCAAACTTCAATGTTGCAATGACAACTAAAATAAGCAAGTATGATCCTTCAATAATTAACTTATTCAGAAAGCTTCAATGGAAGATGTAAAGCAAGAATACTTAATTCTTAACTGGCTAACTTCAAGTTTTCAGAAAGAGAGCACATAAACAGCTCCATTTAGAGTAATAACATCCATATAATAACAATATAAATGATAGATAAAAAAATTGAAACTGAAAATTAAAATGGCCCTACATGGTGTCCTATAAGAATTATAAAAATTAGTACAATATTATCAACTATGCTCATTGCTGAAACTGGAAAACACAAGAGAAAAATAATACTAATTAACATCAGGTTTATGAACAGTATAAATGAGTTTTAACTTTAGTTTGTTGTGTATAACTTCTGAACTGAAAAGCTTGAGGCATTTTTAACAGTAGTAAACATGATATGACATGCAAAATTAATAGAAAGCAACTAAAACTGACTTTACTACTGATTCAGTTCAGGGCACCAGTATGAAAAGTAAATGAAACTTGCTCAAGTTGTTAACATTTTTGAATTGCAAAGCTCAAGTTTCCAGTAAAACTGTGTAAAGTACAGAAAATGATTGATTTAATTCTTAAAAAAATAAAAGCCTAATTGCAAATCAAAATTAGATCCAATAAAAAATATCTTTCTTAATCTACAGTACGTCTTTTAAGCAATATCCTCACATCAAATATTGTAAAGAAAAAAAAAAAGAAGAGGAACCCAGTAACAGAAGAACATCTAAATGTTACAATACAAGGGAAAGTTCTGAAAGACAGAATGCAAGTCACACAAATTTAATGAATACAACTGAAAATAAAAAACAGCTCCATTCTTGTGAAAGTCTTATAAAATTCAGAAGTTAAACAAACCTGAATAGCTGTTGAAGAAATAATCAAAAAAGTAGAAAGAAGAGCTTAAAGTTATGTAACCTATTAAATTATTTTTTATTTATTTTTTCACAAGCAGTGAAAAAACAACTTGAACTGGGATTCAAAGCCTACAAAACAACAATCATTATAGTACAAGGGTAAAGCAGAACTTAAAGTAAGTTTACAGTTTACTGACAGAGTTGCTGAATGAACAGATACCTTATTAGAGAATGATTTCACAAGATGGCACAGGAAGAGAAGACAGAGGCTTTTAATGATTTAATTACATATATGTATGTTATATCCAATATAACTTAAAAACTGTGGTATTTAAATACCAGATACCCTACTCTTCAACAGAATACATTTCAATTGTGCAACATTCTAAGTTCTTCAGTATTCTGATATGAAGTCTACAGTTGAGGCCATGTGTTAAATATAGCCTAAGATGTTACTTTTTGCAGCTTGTATAGTCAAGACACTTATCAGCTGTGTGATTAGTTAGTTTTATTGTATTCCACTTTACAAACTGCTTTATAACTATCAGATTCTTGCAATTCAGTTGTCTGACTGGTTGATACTTTGTGTAAGCAGTTCTGGCAGTTCTAAGACATGTTCTTTTAATCTTTGAAGAAAGAAGTCTTATTCATGTTTTAATACCTTGTCCCGTAACATTATTTCACAATATAAAGTTTACTTTCTTCACCTACTTCTAAATTTTAATTTATTTCTTAACTGAAATAGCCTTAACACTTCAATGATCAACTGCACTCTTCAAGTTCATCAGTAAATAAACTGTCTGATTTTTTTTCTGCCTTTACACAATATATTGTATCTTTCGTTCCACCACTATAGATCACCATATCTGTCCTTCTACATATTAAGTTCTCAAATCTCTGTTTGTTACAGGGATAAAGTAACTACATACTAGGTCTAACTCTGAAAGACAAGAAAGTGCAACTGGCTATTTAATTTCAATGTTTTAGTTAAAATTAAGCATAGTTTCAAACCTAAAGTTAAATGTTTTTTACTTGATACTCACTCCATTTGTCCTGAACATTCTAAAAAAAAAAAACCCAGCATGGTCCACCAAGCCACATGGAAAAGACAGCTTGCCATAAGTGAGATTTTTTGGTATGTCTTTCTTAAAAATCACCTCATGTTTCTCTTCATTTAATTCCACAAGTTCAACCATAAGTCTAGAATCTTTGGAAAATTTGTAAACCACATCAATATCCCCAGACAAAACAATGTAAGAGTCTGGAGCATACAACTGATAGAGCCTTGCCCCTAAAAAACATATATATATAAGAAACTCAATATTACAATAACAGTGATTTGCATACACTTTCTTATTTCATAGTTTTATGCACACATATACATTAAAAACTTGAAAGTGCTCTTTAAAACTATTACAGCAAAAAATTTTAGCAGTGTTCATTCAGTGCAGCAGAATTACAAATTAGGCAATATAAGATATACTGTTAATATATATATATGTAAAGATGGAATTCTTCTTATCTGGAAATGTATTTCAGACAGTTACCTCTCTGCACAACAGAGCTATTACCTTGCATCACTCACAGAAAGATTTTTTTTCATGCCACAAGCCTTGAATGAAACTATCACCCCTATATATATTAATGTGTGCTCTCCCAATCTATGATGTAATCATTATATTATAGCTTCCACCAATACGAGAGAGACATATCTTCCACATACAGATATCCCAAAGAACATTGGTACTCAAACAAAGGATCATTCTTAACAAAGCAAAATAAATACCTTTGAAGTGGTGGATGGTTGTGCAGAAAGATGAATATTTCTGAAGTTAACATCCTTCTTAAAGGAAAAAGTATTTCAGACAGTTATTCATATCTCTGAACAACAAAGAGCGAGAATACCACAGGTGAGCTCCTTTCTGAAAATGCAGTATCAGAAAAGGAAAAACATATGGAGCAGATCACCCATTGTGAGGAAGAAGTGGTGGCCTTAGCTTAGTAAAGTGCCACATAGTGAGAAATTGCATTCACCTAAAGCAGGGAATTTTCTTCATCCAATAAAGGCGGTAAAGCAGAAAATATCAAAAGAATCTTTAGCATGGTGCTAATGTGTTGCACAAGTGAGCAAAATGTAAGATTGCTCAACAAGCCATTATCACAGAGGTAGCTGGCTGAGCACGAGTAGATAAGCAATAAGTTAGGCCCTTTTATGTTGAAGAAATAGTGATGTGAGAAACTTACCAGAATAACCATATACATGTAGAAAATATCTAGATCTGCATCCTGAAGAGAATATAAGGCCCATTCAACTAGTTTAATCACTTAGAATGGCTTGGTTCATAGTGTAGTGAGGTGATCTTTGCTGCACTTCCAAATAACATCTCAGCCCTACTTCCTACTGAGGGTTGCATGCATTTAGTCTCATACTAGCTGGATTACACTGACCCAGTGAAACACTCTGCAAACTCACCTTCCCTGTAGCTTAGGACGAGAGATGTAAGGGTTCTTATTTAGTCTGTAAGAAGAGAATTAAAGGAAGAAACTTGTGTTGGGAAAATATGTCAAAGAGGTGCTTGTAAACCAAATAGGAAAAACTCTCATTTTCATAAAGTATCACACTGAAAGACTATGCAATAGATTATCATGAATACAGACAACAGCTGCTTGTCTCATTAAGAGAAAGCATACACTTGATGATGTTGGGTTTTCTTGTTGAGTGCAGCCTGGAAAAGAAAATATATAAACAATGCCTGAGAGTCGATAATATCCATCCCAGTCTGTCAGGTATTATCCAGAGGAAGTTGACTGTAAGAAGCAAGAGAAACCATAAGGTGATGAATCTTATGGAAGGTTTATTATAAAGTTCATAGATGACAGAATAAACAATAAACAGAGGAAGTAATGAACCCAACCAAGCAAAATGAAAAATGATAAACCTAAAGAAGAAGAATTCCAAAGAAAGAAAAGGCAACGGCAACTTTCACAAATGACAGCAGTATGAATGAGATAACAATAAATGACTGAACAGACCAGAAAAGATTACAAGAACTGGAACAACAGTACAGAAAAGAAATGGAAGAGAGTGATTGGAGAAAACATCCAACAACTCTTCCATGTGGCTCAAGTCTTGGGGAGAAAGGAGCTGTCCAAGAATAAAATCAACTTATCCCTATGATGAAGTGTATGGGAGGTATCTACATTAAACATGTCAGAATGACATCTCCTATAAGTATGAATAAGAATAAAATATATATTAAAGGAAAAAATTATACAGTAGACAGGTGGCCAAAGGTTTGAATGGGGAATACATCATGGCCCTGAGAATGAAACAGAGATTCCAGTTTGGAAGAAGGATTAGACAAGGAAAACAAATGGTGTGAAAAACTTGGAAGAGGTTCATAAAAACCAGACAAAGAAAAGAAGAACAGCCAGAAGGTCAATGACAAAGACATCTTGTAACAGCCAAAAACTGTAAAAATTGATAAACCATTCACAAAAAATGAAGTAAAAAATAAACAGACTGTTCCGATCCTGGATCAGAGCATTTACTGATGCAAATATAAAATCTGAAACTACTGCCAAGAAAATAATAAGCCTGGTTTTGAGAAAATTAAAAAAGCTTCAACAATAAAACTTCCTAAACAGGAATAAATCCATTGAAACTCTAGATAATAGAAAAGCCACTAAACAAGGGAAAATGGTCCAAGTGAGACAGCCAATTTATCGCCAGGTATAAAGCTTCTGATTTTGAAAGGAACAAAGGACCTGAGCAAAGCCAAAATCCTCAAAAAGATATAGAAACTCTCATGTAGGATGAGTAAGCACCATGAGAGCTTTGTTAACCAGAAGCTCTATCTCAAGTACATAAAAAGACATGGCCAAGCCCACTCTGCAAACAAGTTGAAAAAATGCTCCCAAGTGAATAAGATATTGAGTGGGAGTCAAAATAAATGTAAAGAACTTGACCAATCAATTCAAGTGTATCCTGAAGAAAAAAAGAGGTTACAACCATGAATAATTCTTTGAACAGAGCATGAAGAAACCAATCAAAATTTAGCTTAAAACATACTGAGCTATAGCTAACACAATCAAAAGGTACCAAAACTGAAAATTTAATTATTGGAAACTGGAGAAAACAACAGGTGGACTGACAAATTGGGATGTGAAGAAAAATATTTAAAACATGTGTTACTTCAGATTGAGAGAACAAACCATCTTGAAAACCAAGAGATAATTTAAAACTGGTTCAAAAAGAAGAGAGCTGTGACAGACACCAATCTTCTGTTCTCTAGGGAATGACAAAAAGAAAGAAGTAAAAACTTCATAAGGGATTGAGAACATGTTTCACAGTGTTCATAATCTGAAAAGAAGGCAGTTTTGTCTATGTGGCAAAAGCACACAAGGCCTGTGCAGGGTGTAAAGACCACCAGAAAAGGAAAAATAGAAGTTTGAATGCAAGTAGACAGGAAAAGTCCAAAAGAAAGCACCTTCTAAATCATCTGCAAATGAAGTCCACATGTACACAAAGAAGGAGACCCAAGCTTTCATAATATCAAAACAGATCTTACTCTTCAATGGCCACTGCTTTGAAAGGGAACATCTCAAAAAGGACCAAGGCAAGAAAACAAGGAACAGGTGATGGGGCAACTCAGTGAGACTCCACAGAATGCAAAAACTGTTGAATACTCCAGGAACAAGAAAATCAGAAACCAACATAATCAGACAAAAATGCTGACAAATAAACTCAGCTCAAGTTTCCAAAGTGTAAGGAACATCTCCAAATGCCTCATTTCAGAGGAAGGGTGCCAGATAGATGCATTTGAGATAAGATTGATGGAGCCAAAGACCAAAATGTCATCCTAGCTAAGCAAATCCAAAAAAATAAGGAAACCAAGTTAACTGGTACACAATGGAAGAAAAAACTGAAGGCAAAGGGGAAAACAGTTGTGTGCCAGTTTCCCCTATAAAGCTGATAGGATCATGGTGTTACGACACAATAAAAAAAAGTGAAACATGGACGAATATTGAAGAAGTTGAGTAAGTAATGAATAAAGACAAGTAGATGGAAAATAACAGAGAAAAAGAAAAAAAAACCTCTACACTGAAAGAAGAGGCTCATGCAACAAAGTAGCATAAATTTTAGTAAAACATAGCTGGAAAAAAACAAAAAACACATCTGTGTAATCCACACAGTGAAGAACAAAAATAGGATTATCTGATTCTTGTAAGGAAGAGGAATCTAGAAGCAAGAACAAACCTTGAAACAACACTTGTGAAACCCGTCAAAATATGAGGCAGAAGGTGGATCCAAGATCAGAATGAAATCAACCATCAGATACACAATGACAGTAATATCACTGACAGGCAGAGTACTTCCACCAACAAATACGGTGTTGGTTGACTCCAGTTGTAGAGTGTCAGAACCTTGGAAGGTATGGGAACATAATATGTGTAATTTAGATGATTCATGAAATCAGCTTTCTTTTCTTTAAGAAATAAACATTGTATGTTCAAAATGCATAAGGGTCATTCCATGTCAAATCATCCAGGGAGCTGCAGGTGACCTCCACAGAATGCCTTGGAAAAATTCACATGTGCTCATCTACCCATATAATGAAAAATTGCCAGAGATTAGATCAATATCTCTAATAGTTTCTGATTTACAGCCCTGTAAAATTTAATTAATTTTTTTTTTATTTTTGGCTAATTCATTTTTGGGCAACTTTGGCTGCTTAAAGCTGCAAGAGTAATGGTGGTAGAAGGCTGAAATTTGCTACATTGACTGAAATAATCTCACAGAATTCAAAAATGGTCTCAAACTAAGTTTATCTGTCTTAGGATTTTCATAGTGAGGATGTGAAATCACCTGAAAACCCAAAAGCATAAAAAACATTGGTTTATTTAATAAGCCATAGCTCTAAGACTTAATATGAAACAAAGCTGAATTTTTGTTTCAAATTTCCTATAACATATCAGTTGATAAATCAGCAATTGTTGTAATTAAAAGTCTATTAGATCTCCTGTAAAAAAATGTAGTTACATGTAACCTTTTATGATTTAGCTAAAAATAACCCCACTTCAGGGTTATGACATGACCATGTCACCAGTTATTCAGCCTTTTTCAGATTTTTAACGTATATTCTTACATCTCTGAATACGATCTACAAAAAAAATCAAGATGGTGTTCAACCTATGTTTTGAGTTATAATTTTTTAAAGTATCTTTTGACCATACGTTTTTTATTTAAAAAAACATTCAGTTCACAAACAATGGGATGTGTGTCCTAAAGGTAAAAATTTAATTACAAGATGGAAAGACAAATTGAAAATATCTGAATCAAAGTTCTCATGGAATTTTTTTTTACATTTGGTATCTTTTTTCTTATAATCAAGAAACTAAACACAGAAACACTACACAATAAACAGTAACAAACTTTTAAAATAATAACCGTAAAAATGTTTTAATTCTTAAGGAAAACACATCTGAACTAAACAGTACTGAAAAAAGAATAACCACTTGTTCAAAAGTTAGTGCTCATGGCAATTACTGGACATGGAGGATGTGTCACCCTTCTATTAGTGAAAGACTAATATAATGATGATTATATCAGCACAATAGTCAATACATATTAGTATGTGCAGAGGTGGAAGAATCGTTCAAGACTTGTGGCATTCCCAAAGATCTTCAGAGCAGTAATGCGAGGTAATAAATGATTAGTAGAGAGTTTTTTACTAATAAATAACCAGATACAGTAAACAAACAATATTATTATAAATATAATACAGAAAAGGCACATCTGCATTCAATTCTTTGTACTGCTGCTACAAGTGAACAATCTATTTCACATAGATTACAAATTAAAAAGTATTTTATTTGTAAGACAACTGTTTGAATTATTCTAACTTACATAAAAGCTCAAGATTTGCCACCTAAAACTAAATATATATTTCCTACAATTGTTTTATGCAAGCTTTGCAGATAATTTTTTGTACAAGTTTGCATATACTGAGCACAATGTTTCAACATTGATGTCAGATCATATCATCAAATGATAAATAGATGCAACTATTTAGAAAATGTTATGTATAATCTCTGTGTAGAATGAGAAAGAATAATAAAAAATGGTACAATGCTTGTTTAACAAAAAATATTTGTACTAGTTTGGTTCTCAACTGCCAACTATGCCATATGGATTTATCCATATTTAGTGGAAAATTAAAAAATTAATAATAAGTAGTTGATTCTTTATAAAAAATTTCTTAATGATAATATAACAAAGAACTTAAAATGAAAAACTTTAAATGTTAAATTATAAGAAGCGATAAAAGTTCATTGGAATTTAATATGATAATAGCAGAATTTTGTTTCCAAGCACAAACTTTCTGTTTAAAATTCAGATCATTGAACTACACTTTTACATTATATTTGCTTGTAATTATATCAAATTATATTTAGATAATGTAAAGAAAACAAAGGACCATTTGGTTGTCAGATTATGTTCTTGCACATCCACATATAATTTACCTCCTCTTTTTAAAATCACTCTAGCAGTCTTCTTCTGAATCCTTTCCAATAAATAAATATATTTTCTTACACAAGGTAACAAATTTTTTCACATTATTCCTTGTGAGGCTTAAATAGTCATTTTATATGGGGATAATTACCTCTTTTGATTTGTAATCAATACATCTATAAGTACACCCTATATTAGTATTTGCTTCACTACTTATGGCAAAGCAATACTTTGAAGGTTTGAGTGAAGTATCCACCACTATGTAAAAATCCCTTTCAACTGGTAGGCTATTGTATTAGTTCATCTCTATATTAAATGTATAATCCAATTTATGGTAACCAATCTACACTTACATGCATGTAATATAATAAAAGATCACATAACAAATATTTTTCTATGTCAATTTTTCTTTTAGCACTTTTTTCGTGCATACACATCTGAACATTTACATTTATTCATTCTTTCACTTATACTGATCCCAAGAACCTCAGCAATAAGCCAAAAGGCTTATGCTGCTGAAAATCATGGTTTTGATGTTCTCTATGAGCACAGCAGAGACAGCTCATTTTGTAGCTTTGTGTTTATAACAAACAAAATAATAATATTCTTCATGATGAGTACTTCTTATTTCTTTCAATTTTATTATTTTTTCCATCTCACTATAAGTAAGATATATATAAGTAAGCAATATATTTGTATAAAAGTATTTTTATTTTTCAAATTGATATATAGATAAAGTTTATTTTTATATCTTACTTCAAAAAGTGAATAGTAGTTTAGCATACAATGTCATTGACCATGTTACTTGCACATTTGTACATGTTGACATGTATCTAGTTTCTCTGGCTATATTTATTATTCACCTGAAAAATCATCACACAAAATATGTTATTTATTTTTCTCTTATTTAGATCCAGCCAGTTAGATTGTAAATTGTGACATACACATGTATCTTAAATACTACCATATCCTTACTGTTCATTTTTCATCCAGAATTAATAATTATGAACTACAAATATTTAAAGTCCATCTCTAAAAATGTATCTGTTTTATTCTACATTATTTGACAAAATATAAATTTTTTAACTGTTTGGCCTGAATTTTCTGTTAAGTAGGTTTGTATACATTGTACATATCTTTATATGATAATTATATAAATAGAACGTAACACAACACCTATTTACAGAAGACATCTTTTTTCATTTGCCAAGAAATAATAAAATTTATGTTTACAGACAGTTTTTACTGTTTTTCCCCATAGAACTATTAGTATTTAACCATTGAAAAGTATCTTCATTTAGATACATTAGTAAACATATTACTGAACAATGATATTTAAATTTACTGAGAGAAAAAAAGAAATAAGTTGTTTTATATTTTATTACATTGAGGAAACATAATTTATTTATTTTTCAATAATTCCAATATGATTGTTTAGTCCTTTGATGACAAGTGTCTTTTCACTTTGTTTCATGCCTTTAAATATACACTTAGAATTTTCATCTTTTTCATGAACTTACCACAACTTAAAAATAATACTTAGTTAATGCATATATAAATACATGATCACAGAAGACTCCATTAAGTAGCAATTTTCTTAACTGATGACAAATAAAAATGCAATGCATGTATTATTTCTTGCATATCTCCTCGGTAACGTCCCCATTTTTGGCATATACAAATTAGTTTTACTGTTCTGATACTTTAAACTTATTGTGCTCAATGTATGCACATACATACTTGTGGTGGGGATCAATCCTAAAAACTTCTGTTACATTTGACATTGCAACTTACCTTGGAAAAATGATGCCAAAGTTACAGTTATTAACAAAGGTATACCCATAATGGATGAATGCAGTTGATTATTTTGTAACACACTTCCTGTTAACAGCTTGATAGTTGGAATCATGTCTTGCTTCTATCAACAAGAAACAAAAACAAAAAAGATATTCCACAGTCAAACACTAGTATAATTAAATTTTGTGATTTCTACCATTAAAAATCAATAACTTATACCTGCTTACAGTCATATAACTGTATTACTATACAACTTGTTATTTAGTAGTTATAAGTGGAAGTTCTCAAGCTAAAAAACAGCTTCATTGTGCTCTTTCTCTGCATGATGAACAATGGTTATGTTTATATATCTGTTAAGTACTTGCCCTATTTTATTATCTGATGTAACATTCAGGTTAGTAATGAACATCTAAGTGTGCTAGTACAGGGGTTCCCAAACTCGGGACCACAAAAAGAGCCAGGGGAGGTTATAGCAAATACACAATACTGTTAAGGTACTCATATCTTAAAGGTTCATTGAATAGAAGATCTTAGTCAGGATGCAGAATGTTTTGGAGGATTTTGTGTTGAGAAAATACAGAAGCCCCTGTTCTTGCAGTTAAACAGCATCTTTAGTATGTAACATTAATATAAGGCTATCGTAAGCTTTGCTTTTAGTGCTTAATAATCTGACAAAAAATTCAGTATTAAGATAATGAATACTCTATAACATAAGCAATCTTTTAGGCAAACTTAAACCTGTTATGAAAGATAATTAACCTTGATAAACTGTGATTTTGTCCATATTAGATACTATCTGGCTTGTCTCTATTACAATGTACCATGCCACAATTTGTTTTTGTCAACATTAATTCATGAAAAGACAATTTTCTTAATCTCATGGAACATCTGAATACGTGTTTAGACATGTTATTACTGATTAATAAATCTAAATTTGCAAATAATATAATTTAATTACTATAATGAAGTTCACAATAATTCACTTTTGTACTTTGCTTAGCAACTACAACAATGAAAAGTAACAATAGAAAAAACCACCAGGAAACAGAACAGCAGTAATTATCATTTTTTGTGAGCCATGATGTCTACATTCGTCTGTCCTATTCGTTTTCTACACTGTTGCTTCGGAACTGAAAATTTTACCCCATCTCGAATACATGTAAGTAATACTAAAGTAATATTACGTCCTTTAATTTTACATTTATCATATACCTATTAATGTGTATTAACTACAATCTTCACCTACAAATGCTTCAGTATATTTCATACTGATGTGAAAATACAGTAGCTGAGAAACTAATAGTAATACTAATAACACCAAGGTTGATAGCAGATTTTCCAAACATCTATCTATACTGGACCTACACTGGATGTTGTAACTGCAAACTGTTCAGGAACTTAACAATTTAAACAAGCGTAACTGAAGTTACGTGTCTCATTATTGTCGTGAACCGATACAGTTTACAAATTTTTTGTCTAAATATTTAAAAATAAACGTACTTACAATTTTTACAACAATGTGAATATGAGAGTCTTTGGGATTCAGCAGGTTTTATATGTAATAGAAAATTAAACTGACATATCAGAATTATTCTCATATTTACAATTATGCTACCGCAGTTGCTATGGTGAGTATGGCACATCACCGCTGTTACCGACTCAAACGTCAGCAAATGATTAGAATTTTTGTTATTTTCCGTCTGTTAGTTTGTTTAAAAAACTTTATCATATCTCATATATATGTAAAAACGGCTCGTTTGGGTTGAGAATTTTTTTTTTACGTAGAGGACCTTCTTCGGTCATCGTCAGGTACATATATATTTCTCTACAAGTGGGTTTACACGACATCACTGATTTTATCATATCTCAGTTTACAAGCTAATGTTAGTATTATTGTTTTGTTTGTTTTTTTCGTTGAAAATAAATAATTAACTAAGAAAATTTATAGTAATACTTTTGCTTAAAATGTTCTTAACATATACACATATATATATTATTATCGTTATATTCCTAATAACATTTCACGTTAGGCGTCGAAATATCAATAATCGATGTTGTGTTGTTAATTATAACAACAAAACCATACAATTTTTGATAATGTGCAAGACCGTTTGTTTAGTTAAATCTCGTAAAAAAATGTACGAAATTGTGAAATTGTCTGTTTTAGAGTATTGCGTAAAGCTGTATACGATGATAGCAGTCACATGTTTTAAACTGAGGGACTACAGAAAGAAAGCAGCTAGTTACAACACCCACTTTCAATTTTCGAATACTCTTATCTAACCGAATATAGAATGTTGAATAAGTAATATTAAAACAATCTCAAATATGCTAATCAGCATAGTCATATTAAAAACACAGTTAATATCAAATCACAGTGAAACTACATGTTTTTAGAAAGCTATAAAGAGAAATTCTTTGGGCTAGGTAGAATGACATATGAAACCCAAAAATTTTAGTTTTCCAAAGCAGTGTAACAAAACTTAGCGATGCAGAATATTCATATAATAAGTACATTTTCAGATTGGGGACTTGAACTCTACAAGATTGAAGGGGCGTCGAGAGGCAGGTCGGGTACCGGGTACAGTTATGTCACCGGGCTCCCTTTTGAAGTCTTCAGAAATTCGTGGTACATTCATGGGTGTATGAATAATATTTCTGATGGGCGGAAGCCAGATGCGTTCAGAATTTACTTTTATATATATATATATATATATATATATAAAGGTACACTACATGGCCAAAATTATGTGGACATCTGACCATCACACTCATATCTGCTTGTTGAACAGCTCATTCCAACACCATGGGTATTAATATGGAGTTGGTCCCCCCTTTGCTGCTATAACAGCTTCCACTCTTCTGAGGAAGCTTTTCACTAGATTTTGAAACATAACTGAGGGGATTCGTTCCTGTTCAGCCACAAGAGCAATAGTAAGGTCGGGCACTGATGTTGGGCCAGAAGGCCTGGCTCGTAATCAGTGTTCCAATTCATCCCAAAGGTGTTCAAAGGGGTTGAGGCCAGGGTTCTGTGCAGGCCAGTCAAGTTATTCCACACCAACCTCTGTAAACCATGTCTTTAGGGATCTCGCTTTGTGCACGGGGAGTATTGTCATGCTGAAACAAAAAAGGGCTTTTCCCAAACTGTTGCCACAAAGTTGGAAGCACACAATTCTTTGCAATGCCGTTGTATGCTGTGGCATTAAGACTTCCCTTTACTGAAACTAAAGGGCCTAGCCAAAACCATGAAAAACAGCCCCAGACTATTATTCCTCCTCCACAAAACTTTACAGTTGGCACTATGCATCAAGCAAGTAGCGTCTTCCAGGCGTCCATCAAACCCAGGTTCGTCCGTCAGACTGCCAGCTAGTGAAGCGTGATTGATCACTTCAGAGAATGCGTTTCTACTGTTCCAGAGTCTAACGGCAGTGTTCTTTACACCACTCCAGCTGACACTTGGCAGAGTGCATGGTGATCTTAGGCTTGTGTGTGGAAACCCATTTCATGAAGCTCCCGAGGAACAGTTATGGTGCTGACGTTGCTTCCAGCTTGGAACTCGGTAGTGAGCATTGCAGCTGTGGACAGACAATTTTTACGCGTTACGCGCTCGGCGGTCACGTTCTCTGAGCTTGTGTAGCCTACCGCTTCGTGGCTGAGCTGTTTGTTGCTTCTAATCATTTTACTTCACAATAACAGAACTTACAGTTGACCGGGGCAACTCTAGCAGGGCAGAAATTTGACGAACTGACTTGTTGGAAAGGCGGCATCATATAATAGTGCTACGTTGAAAGTCACTGAACTTTTCTTCAGTATGATCCATTCTACTGGATATGTTTGTCTATGGAAATTGCATGGCTCTATGCGTGATTTTATGCACCTGTTAGTAATGGGTGTGTCTGAAATAGATGAACTCACTAATTAAAAGGGGTACTTTTGGCCATGTAGTGTATTTTTTGAGGCAAAACGATTTCCCGCAGTACTGCGATTTTTCGTTAAGTATATTATAAAAATGACAATACATTATTCTTTATCTCATATTTCCCCGGGCTTTTTAACTGACTCCCAGCCCCGGAACTGTATCTCCCATGACCCTTCGTCTTCAGGCCTACAAGGTGGAATATCTCTGTACTTAATGGCATTAGAAAACAAATAAATGTGGATTAACTTTGGTCATCAGAACCATCCAGAAAGAGATTTACAACAAGTCATATCCAAGACTTGGTAATAAAAATGCAGCGTCTCCTAACAAATGATAATTCACAACAGAGTTAAAAATCAGTAGTACAAACTTTCTCCTGCTAAACGACTGTGTAAGTAAGATCGAAGATGTGTCTGAAATCGAAAACATTTCTGTACCCGGGTAACTGAAGCAAGAAATTGCCATGCACTTAGATGAGTTCGCAAAGTCTCTCGACAGATACTTCCCCACCAGAGAGTCATATCCAGCATGGGTAAGACAGCCGTTCACGTTTAGTGTTGCGACAGCAGATGCCAATGATGAATACCTCGACGAAATCATTGAACTTCAGCAGAGCCAGGTTCAACAGCAACTTTTCAGAACAACAATGCTCTCAACGTTTTGGTGTCACCAAATCATAGCGTACCCTCTTATTGCTAAGAAAGCCCTTGAGATACTCATACTGTTTGTTACAACGTATCTTTGCGAGCAATCCTTTTCGAGGATGGTAGACATAAAAACGAAGAAAAGGAACAGACTTTGTTGCGAAAATGATATGAGAGTGGCACTTGCCAAGGTGAAGCCGCGCATTTCTGAACTTGTTTCTGAAAGGCAAGAGCAAATGTCACATTGAGTTATGTTTGTGTGAAATTCATGTTTTGTTGGTTTTGTTCTTTGAACACAGTGATATTGTGTGCAACTGATGCATGGTTCATTTTGTGCACTAATAAAATATGTACTTATGTTTTGAATTTGAAAAAAATCATATTTTATTTTTCCGATTACGAAGGGTTCAGTGAATGCAAGTACGAAACTTCCGGGGTTCAGTACCTCGAACAAGGTTAAGAACCACTAATCTAGAAATTGAGGCATATGTCATAAACAAGAGTTTGTAGAGTTAAGTAGTTAACAAATGTTAAAGTGAAGTATTCAGTGCACAAATGGCCAGTTATTTTTGATCAGTTAAATGTTTTTGATAACTATTATATTAAACCTATAATAGTATTAGCATTTAAGCTAAAAAGTTTAGTTGTTTATTTATTTTTAATTCAAGCCTACTACAGGTTAAATTTGTATTACATTGTGTATTGAAATAATCTAGCCCCCCGCTAGTACAGCGGTATGTCTCCGGATTTACAACGCTAAACTCAGGGGTTCGATTCCCCTCGGTGGGCTGCGCAGATAGCCCTTTGTGGCTTTGCTATTAAAAAAAAAAAAATCTAATTTGTTATCGTTACGTGGACTGAACTTGGCCTTATTTTCAACAAATAATTTAAAAGAACCCTCTCGACAAAAACATTAGAAAATTAGTGTTAAATGTAGGATTATTTTGGTGAAATAAAAATATATCTTCACTCAGTTTAAACATGACAGTTAGATTCAGAAGCTTTGCCAGAGATGAAATAATTAAAAGATGGGCAAGAAGAAAGAGACTAAAATTTTGAGGAGTGAGATAGAGGAAGCTGCTAATGATATTTTAATCCAGAAGCTTCATCCAATAACTAGAAACGAGTATTTTATTTACAAGTACATGTTGCAAGTTATTGAACTCAATTAGCATTCAGTGAGGCAATGAGTTTTTTACTATTAAAAGCGTGATTTGTCGAATTTGTTCAGTTACTCAAATGATTAACAAGAAAATACTGCCAGTTTATTTGTGATAAAATTTTTGTTGAAACGTTGTGCACTTAGATCTACAAGTAAATGTAACCTGAAGAAACGTTAAAAAATAAACAAATTAATTTGACATTTTTATATGGACTAGATTTCATGTTATTTTTACCAGATATTCCAAAAAAAATCTGCCCTGTGACAGAACACACTACAGCAGCTGCATTGTGTTTCACATGTATCTTTATGGCTGGAACTGGAAAGGATGCTACTGTGTCATTTTCAGGCACAATGGACTTTATCCCTGTAATTACCAGATATGATTCACAAAATGTAGATACTTAAATTGCAGCTTCATTTGCTCAATCACCAATTCTTTCTTATATTTACTGTCTCCCCACTTGTAAAAAGATCAGCCATACTTTCCACAGAAAAAACAAGAGGTATTAAAAGGAAATCTATTGTGAAGTAAATCTGAATGCTCTGAACTTGTAAAAGAAAACCAGCTGAACACAATGTGAAAAATGCAGTGAAAACAAACTTTATTCAAGAATCACAACAAATGTATATGTAGTTATTTATCACAATCTTTAATAGATACCTATACTAAACATGTAAAAGCTTACAAAGTTGTGGATAATTTGTTGCAAATATCTAAAATCTGTTCTAGTTTAAGAAAACATAAAATCTATTTCTTCTTATATATGTAATGACATATTTTCCTAAAGTAAATTGCACCACCCATGTGATTTGTTCATCATTTCCTTTGACCATAAGAAAAGTTGTAGCCATAGACATCATCTGATCTGACAGTGGGAAAAGGCACAGTCCATTTTCACATACAGCATGATAATCTTTCAAAAGCCCTTTGCACAGAAAGACAAAAATACTTCAGATGAATGACACAGAACAATGGCTAGCTAGAATGAATGGAACTGAACATCTTCTGCTATCTATTATTCAAAACCTTCCACCACCTAAATGAATAAATTTTTGTAAATTTTCATACTAAAATAAGAGGAGAAACAGATACATGGTACGTGCACATACATACCAACAGAATTCAAATGCTTGGATCCAACAGGTTGTACTTTGATGGAAAACATTATAGTTCTTCTTTGTTATATTTGGTCTCACTTTCATCGTTTTTCTATATTATGATATTTCTGAAAATGATTATTTTGTTACAGTCGTTACAATTTGAGAAATGTGAGGAACAACTTTTCTGAACAATTGTTTTATTCTAATTTTGTTGATACTCTGCAAAGTTTTACAGTTATGGTTGTGACCAACGAAGATACTTTTCACTTTTTCCGTACAAACGAAGTTTATGGCTGAACTTGTTTGAACTAAAATGTACATTATCAGAATATTTTTATTTCAGCTTAGATTTATCATTACATAAGTAGCCAAATATTTAAAAAATAACTTTTTTCTACAATTAAATGTTGAATTCCTGTCAGCTCCATGAATTTGAGTTTGAATAAAACCGCATAAATTTACAGTGGCTAGTAACTGTAAACTTGTAAGATTTACTCAGTACTTACTGGCTACTTATGCACTTATGTAGGGATTTTTGTATGCTCATGATTTAATTTTTTTTAGTAGGGATTTTGTATGCCTTTTGTATTCATTCCTACCTTGTTTCTGTACTTTTTGGTATTGCTAACCCTACATCAAACTTAATTTTTGCAAATGTTTCTTCAACCCCTTTCTTCTTTTTTTTAACAATTTCATTGAGGTTGATGGATAAGCAAATATTTGTTTTATTTTTATAATTCAATGGTAATATATACTGTTAATATTGTATCAATTTCTTTAATCTTGGATACATTAAGTCCAATGAAACTGAAATGTTTACTCTAGGATGTTACAGGCTCCCCAGAACACTGGATTAACATTAAGGGTATATTTAAAGAACCAAAGCCTTCCTACTTACTATATGTGTATACAGTTGACTCCATTACATGCTAGGATCATGTTTGTTAATGAGAGGACATCATACAGATCCCAGGTCATGCTGTATGATACTACACATAGCTATCAGGCTCAAACTCAATGAAATTTTGAAGAAGAGAAGACTGCTATATATATATATTGTTTTGATAATCAAGAAACTGGTGTTTTTAAACTCGGACATCAAACACATGCACACAGATCTGTCAGTTGCATTAATTCTTGATCCTCTCTTACATCAACTTAAACATAAAATAGAAGAGCTTGTTCTTGAAAGCATTAAAATTATGAAAAGAGGTGCTTTATCTTTAAACCATGACAATGGCCCCAATAACATTACCAAAATGTGGCAAAGTTTATTCACCTAGCTTCCCCTCCCTAACTGACCTATTATGGCCTTCCTTTTTTGCAATAACTTTGTCACAAAGTAATGTCATCACATTATAACATTTTGTTGTTACTTCATGTTTTCCATAGCCCCTACAAACATGTTTGTTCTGTATATAAAGCTCTTTGTTTCTCACCTTGCTTCTTCTCTTCTCTTCAATGTCATCATTGGTCTTAATCTTCTCTCTGTCTAATAATCCACCACAGTGAAACTTATAATCAAATTTTCAGAATTCTACAAACAAACCCATGAATTTATCAAACAATCTTTTGTGAATGGGGTGAAGGGAAGATATCAATAACCCTAAACACCCGAGTTTGGGAAAGTTTCTTTTCTTTGAAAATTAAATCCCTGTTACAGATTTATATTTGTACTATACCTTAAGAAGGCAGATCAATGCTCTATTGAAAGATAAAGTGTATTAAAATATTTCGTTGTGTGTACAAATCAATGTGTCTTACATATATACATATAAAACAATTTGTACTGCCACATAGTGACAATAAACATGGAATAATATACACTTATCAACTGAATTCTCTGCTAAGTTGTAGTTTTTCATAAAAATATGTGGCAGAAAAAACAATAATATTACTGTTACATGAGGTGTGAAACTTGTTAATAGCAATTAAGTTCTAAAATAAGGCTATAAGTCAACTTTAGTGGTTATTAGTTAGTATTGTAGAGCAACAGATTGAATGAGGAAGTCATTTTATTTTCTGGGCCCATTCCCACACATTAAGCACTATTGTGCTCAATGATAACTTGTTATCAAGTGTTTTTAAATTGCTTTTTTGTCAAACTAAAGCCATTGCAAAAACATCACTCATTTTTTGGCTAGCATGGAAAAAAACCAAAAAACATGGACAGTTTCACTCAAATGAGCTTCAGGAGACAAAATATTAAACTAAGATCAGGTTTATGTATAAGAATACAGTAATCAATCAGTAGGCAAAATAGAAAATTTTATTTTTGTTTGTAGTTAAACACAAAGCTATATGTTGCTCTACCTACCACAAGTATCAAAACAAAGTTTGTAGCACTGCATGTCTGAAAGACATGCTGCTGTGCAACTGGAGATAAAAAGAAAAGGCAATAAACTGAAAATGTTGAAAAGTATTTGTGAATATACATAACACAATTAAAAGATTGTAAATTTTTTGTCAGTATCAATACAAAGTTTCATCTATTTAGGTTACAATTAGCATTAGCACAAATCGCCTACTGAATTTCAGTTTTCCAAATATTTACTTTTTCAAATTTTATTTGAAACAAAATGTAATGGGGAAGTCCTCATCATGTTCACTGGTCTCTTCTCCTACTATTAAAAAGTCTAGTTATCAGTGATACCAAACAAGTAGGGTTTATTAGGGCTAGAGAAATATAAAAAAATTAACCTAATTTTTATTATTAACATCACTGTCCACTGATGGGTAACCAGTAAGTATACAGATTTACAATATTAAATTCCAGGATTCTATTTCCTATAATAAATATAACATAGACAGTCCATTATATAGTTGCACACTAAAAATATCACCTGATTCTGATTACAAAAATGAAATCTAGAAAATTTAAATTATATGTACAATATCTTAGATATAAGGTAAACCCTGTAAAAGAAGAAAAATGGAGCAATTTGTATAATTGCATGAATTACCAAAGATTATTGGTTCAACTTAAATGCCATCCTTTGTACTTGTATAGTGGAACATCCTGATATTAAGCTAGAAATATTTGCTGTCTTGTTTCTGCTGCTGAGCTTATACTTTAGTATTTACTAACAATATTGTTTTGCTGTGAAGCCTGATAATTATCAATTAAAACCTTAAGTTATGCAGATTAAGCACATTTGCAACTTGGTAATACTTCATTTCATCCTTTGAATATATAAAGTATGATGTATCAATTTATTATTTTGGCAATCAAGATCAGTACTTCACTGTTATTGTACATTATGTAGAATTACTTTACATAAATTTACTAAAATAACTCCAAAATTTGAAATTAAAGCAAACATATATTAGGTGACCTTATTATCTCACACTAAACCAGAAAAGATAAGTTAAATTGAATTTATGAGAGAGATTCTGTAACACTAAACTGTATTTTAATTCTTTAGCTTCACTTGAACCCATTAAACTAGAACATAAAACAGCCACACTTACAATCTGATTAGAATACCAAATGAATTTATTAACTAAAATTCAAAACTATTATTTCAACTTCACTGACAATTACACACATCTCTAAGTGTTTCCAATACTTTGCTATTAGTGTCAAATTAAATGCAACAGGTATTGTTGTAATGTGTTTTATCATTAGGTAGGAATATTTGGCAAAATAATGGTAAGTCCAGTTCACATAACAATAATAATTTATCTTTTTCAACAAATGTTTACTACAGTTATTTCACTCTTGTGCCTAATTTCAAATGCATAAACTCCAAACAAATGTAAACCCAACTTACTTTAGAAAGCAAAACTGATCAAATAACTGAAGAGAATAATGGACATGGTAACTCTCACTTCTAACACTGAACTTACTCTAATTGAACAAATTACTAATGAATACTTGACTTCTCACGAAAGAGAACTTGTACAGAATCACACACCTAACACAATCAGTAATTTGTCAACTTCTCATTTACTGATTACTCCTACATATTATATTTGGTTTCTCCTTGCAACATTAATTATCCCCTGGTGGTTCAGTGTTCTCTATAATTTAAACACTAAAATCTGAAGTTTTATTCCATGTGGTGTGCAGAGTGCAGTTAGCCCATTGTGTAGTTTTGGGCTAAACAAACCAAGAAATTTATGGCAGTTTCAAAAAAAAGAGGCAAAGTTACAGTTGTTATAAATTCAATTTATTATTTATTCAGGCAGTTTTTACAATACTAACTTGATGAAGATTACATACTCATCTTAACTGTGAAACATCTTTTGAATTATTGCACAGTCTTCTATTTTCACTTGCTTTCTTTCTACTGTCACTCTACATCCAAAACATCTAGCTACCTTTATAAAATGCATAGATTAATGTACTTTTAAACAGAGATCAAATTACTTTATCATTAATCATACTTTGAGTTAGTATCACAAATATATATTGAATTTTGTATAAAATACAATTTAAAATTATTCAGACTTTGAAATACATATGTAGCTACATATCACAATTTATTACTACAAATTTGTTTTTTCTTCAGCTTATAATTATATTCTATTGTTACTTTTATACAGGTTGGAACAAAGAAAAATAGCCATAAACTGCAAAATTAAACTTTTTGCTCAACTCGGATCTGAAAGTCTACTTATTGTATTTCTGGCATTATTACATCACACAATAATATTTAACAGATTAGTTTTACATCAAAATATAACTAACACATGAAAAGCAGGTTATTTCAAACTCCTATCACAAGTACTCTATAGCATGAAATAATAATTTAATATAGAAACTAAGAAATATTACATACAGACTTTTCTTTTTAAATTATAACTATGACTGTGGTCATTACTATCAAAGCACACATATACTACTAATGTATTGTCAATTTTCAGTCTTAAATATTCTGTGGTAATGCTACCAGATACCGTAAACATGTAAAACAAAACAAGTGCAACACATTATTTTTGCTCTTTCAAGAGTGAAAGCCTCAAAGTGTTTTGTTGATAATTTGGGCAAATTTAATTAACATCACAGTTCTTGACACTACTCTTTCTGGTCATAACTGACTTTAAGTAGCAACACTATACTCTGACTTGCACATATGAAAATTAAACATACACCTTAGTGTAAAAGGAAGAACTTCTGAGAGTACTTGGGCATAAACAATAATCTGCAGTTACAAAAATTCATTCCACATGGAAGAAGTCAATAGAAAGGTATGCACTGGAATTAATTGACAAAAATACACATTACTTTTAGAAGACTACAAAATACATTTATGAGGAAGGAGTCTGAAACACCAGCTCAAAAGATACAAACAGGAAGGTTGAATGGTAAGTAGAACTGAATGATTAGTGAAACTTGACAATAGATTAACCATTAGGCTCATTAATTATATTTAACAAACTTATTATTCTCATACGATACTTGGAACAATTAAAAATAGTGACAATAAGAATCACCAATATCAATTAATTGGTTATTTTAGAAGATATGACACTAATATTTATTGAAAATAATAATGAGAAATCATAAAGACAATAGTTATTTACTTGGATAGTTGAAATAATTAAAAATAGTAACAACTGGATACACTATTTTTGCATTTAGTTTATTATTTTCAGTGACACTAGCCAATGTAATTGAAAAATAATTGTTCTTCAAGGAAATACTTTGAGAGATATACAAGTCGGTCAGAAAAGAAATGCACATCAAATGTTTAAACTAGGGGGAAAGAGAACAAGTCACAGATTCAGGAGAACAGTTTGGATATTCTTTAAGAAGAGGATTGTCTAGGTCTCCCCTATCTTCATGCTTTGTTGTGTCAGAGCTGCCTGAGGGTGGTCCTGATGTACGTACACATGCACAACGAGGCTTTGTTTCACCTGGACAATACAGTTTCCGTGGCACACCAATCCAGTTTCTGTCAATTCCACCACTGTAAGAAAAATAAAAACCAGCTGCATTGAAGGAACTTTATTTTGTAAGCTTGCTACAAATTATAAATTAAAAATTTATTCTATAAAGACAACTTAAAACAGAACTAAAATTCCAATTTTAATTCATTCAAACAAAGTTGGTATCTAGTATTGTGAACAGTAGATACTTTCAAATAAAAGAAAAATGTCAGTTACAAATCTAATCAAAATGTAGTTGTATATATTTTCTAACATTTAATTAAAATGTTCTGTACCCAAATATAGATTAGGCTGACTCTGATATGATATTTGATTGGTTGGTTGGTTTGGTGTTTTATGGCACAAAGCAACTAGGCTATCTGCGCCAAACATACGGTAAAAAGTTAACAAATTTAAGTAAAATTAGTAAAATTCATAAAAGGAAATTAAGGTAAAACAAAACAATGTTTAAGTTTTGAATTAAAAACAAATAGCATTAAAACCAATTTTTACATCTTGTCTACAGCAGTAAGAGAAAAACTACAGTAATACAAGTTGTAAAGGACTTTCTGTAGTATAATTGTAATTATCATAACTCGACAGGATAACTAATAGGTAAGTTCAACAACCAGCATTAATCACCTGAAGTTGGCCTTTCCAGTCCTGGTTTCGAGCTATTTGACATTATGGCTATTTTCGGAAAGTAAAGTAATACAAGTTTTAAAAGACTTGTAGCAAAATTTTAATTATTATAACTTGCCAGGATGACTAATGGGTAGTTGAAACAGCAACGTTAGACACCTGAAGTTGGCCTTTCCAGTCCCAGTTTAGAGTTATTTGATGTTACTGCCATTTTCTAATTTCAAAACAAACTAGATGTACTTTGATTCTTAAAAGGGAATACATCAAAAAAAAAAAAAAGTCTAATTTATAAAATAAAAAAACAAACTTAAATAGCATTAAAAAGATTAATGGCCTTTAAAAAGCTACAAACATTTCTAATATGGACAGTATCACCATCGCCAATAACAGTCTAACGTAACAAATAAACCTTGGGATAAAACATGTTTAAAATGGTGCTGTTTTTGAGAGTCATAACGACAGCAAGAAAGTAAAATGTGGCCAATTGTGACCTGAGTATTACACATACAACACATTGGTCCATCAGTCCCAGATTAAAGAAAACGAGTTTCAAAACTGTGACAAATGTGTAGTCTAGTTAGAACAACTTCCTCTTTCTGATCCTTACAGAAGAAAGACAGCCAAAGTCCAACAGAGGAGGATTTATTTGGAAAAGCTAGTTTTCATGTTGCTCTCTCCAAGTCACTGATGATGAATGGGGTCCAGCATCTGCCAAGGTCCTGGCAGAGCCATAGACTAGTGATCCATAGTCTAGTTTCAATTGAATAAGAGCACGATATATCTTTAACACAGAACATCAATCCCCTCCCCAAGTGGTGGAAGAGAGGACACGGAGGACGTTCAGTGCTCTTGTACATTTGACCTGGAGCTGCTTGATGTGTGGTATAAAAGTCAGCTAACAGTCAAAGATGAGCTTCAAGAACTTTGTCTCAGGGACCACAGGTAGCACAAGCACAACTTCACCGATATAGAGTTCACGATCAGAGTGAATATCCCGCTGGCAGCAAAAGTGCATGCAAACGGTTTCAGAGAGAGAAGTTAAAACCGTTTCCTATGGTCCACTTCAGTAAATGATTAAGGGCAGTCTGTAGCTGCTGCTCAATGTACCTCATGTTCGATGACTGACATGAGATGTGAAAGTTGTCGACATAGAGCTCATTTGCAACAGTGAGAGGGACAGTGACAGCATTAATCTTTATACTGAAAAGTGCAACACTCAAAACACAGCAGTGAGTGACTCCAAGTTCCCATAGATAAGAATGGGAAAGTGTTGAACCCACATGAACTTTGAATCACCTTTCCATTTAAAATTTTTTTAATAAAAATGGACAAACGGCCACATGACCCATATAAATGGAGGTCTCGCAAAATGCCATACCTCCATGTTGTATCATAACTCTTCTCAGTGTCAAAGAATATTGATACAAGTCAAATCAGGCAGTCCATTGTGAAGTGCTGTCATTGGAACCCACACTGGATGGGCGAGAGGAGGCTGTTTGATTTGAAAAACCAAACAAGACGAGCATTAACCATCCTCTCTAAGGTCTTACAGAGACAGCTCGTCAAAGCATATGGATGGTAGTTTGAAGGAATCTTGGGATCCTTTCCAGGCTTTGAGAAAGGTAGGACAATAGCCTGGCACCAGACATTAAGAAAAACATTCTCCTACCAGATCCAGTTAAAAACAATCACAAGAATAACAAGAGGAGCAGGAAATAGATGGCACAGCATTTCATAGTGTATATCATCAGGTCTGACCAATGTATTGCCAGACCAATGAAGGGACAGTTTGAGTTACACCAGTGTATAGGGATGATTATAGTAATAGAAACAATCAGTTCAAAAGGAAAGAGGTGATCACTCTGCCTGAGTCTTGATGGAGGAAGAAGCAGAAGTACTAAATACTCAGCAAAACCTTTCAAGTAGAGTATCAGCAATGCTCCAGGTATCAGCTACTTCCTGGTCAGAGAGCAAGATCGAGAGGGGGACAGAATTATATTGCCCACTGACCTTTCAAATCTTGTCCCATATGACTTTTGAACTGACTTTTTTTTTTTCGAGTGACCAAACCGCTAACACTGGAAACATCCAAGAGGGTTTGGAGTGTATGGCCGTACTTTGCAATTAAGATAACCTGCCTTGATGGTAGCAGGTGACTCAGTGATGTAAATGTTAGAATGATGACATTGGTCAGCATCATAATTCCATCTTTGCGAGTGTAGAAATGCCTCACTGCAGAAACTTCTTGAGTGGAGAAACCACTGAGAATCTCTGGCTCGGGAATATTCTTCAAATCCCTCTCAACAATAACTCCTCATGATGAATTCAAAGTAGCATGAGATGTAACCTTAATAGGTACATCCCCAACCACCTTTGAATGCAAGAGAAGTTCACTGTGTTGAGATGGGGATGTTTCCACCAATATGTCACCATAGAGTAAAATGAGGTACAAGTGTTACAGATGTTGAAAATTTCTGCTCAGAATCTTCAAGATGTGGTCGTTTACCTATGGTTTGTTTTGTCACTATTTTATTTAAGTTTTTATTTGGAGGATGCATGATAAAAAAATTTTTTTTGGTGCCCACTGACCACACCCACTATGAAGCCCTATGAGGAGATGCATTACATTGCCAAACAAGGACACTGCAGCAACACCATGGTTTCATGAGCACTATACCCAAACACCAGCATCAGATACAATGTCCACAACACCTGTTGAGAACATCCAACACTGGTACTTGGTTGACGCTAGCCCAAGTGGTGTGTTAGGGTTGGACCCCTCAACCACCAGGATCCTCTCCTTCCCTTCATGGGTCACCATGCACAGCAAACATGGGTGGATGTTTAGATCCCAGAGGAGGTAAAGTGAAAGAACAGAACCTTCCCTCGGAGGTCCCCTCACCACATGTAAGAATCCACACCGAAGGGATATAATATTTATGAATGCATAAAATACTTTGCTAAATAGAACTTTAAAAGAAATACCCCTTTAAAAGGATAGATATTCTTATATTTTCCTTTATCTGTGCTTATGCATGACTATATTTCACTTGTGTTACAAAATTAATTGTTTACTTATTGTTTTCAAATCTCTAAAAACTGATTTACACATTCCAATATAGAAAGCATCCTGTAGCACTGACCTTTTTCCCTTTTTATACAAACCTATAACTGGATTTGACAACCACAGATATCTATAGAAATCAAGAAGCATAGAATAAAAGTTAGGTTAAGAAAAACTTCTAAACTCATTGTTTGTCCAGCAAAGTCAGAAAAGGAAGGTTCTGAGTTTAAAAACCAAAAATTTGAAAACAATACAACTTTCGTGAACTTGTTTCACACCTATGTCAACAGATGTGCCAATGTTAAACTTTAAAGATGACATAAGTCTTACACAACTAAAAATGAAAAGTGCCAAACTTCAAAGAATAGAAAAGAAAAATATCTCTGATGGCAGAGAAATTCAATGTAAAAAACTTCAACAAGTATACATGCCACAGTCATTCAGGTGACCATGTAAATAAAAATAAGTTTGCTTTTATATACATATAAATAGAAAGGTTATGAAGGATACTTTAAAAATTCATAAACTTTTAGGATTGATAACAATTCATCTAGGTGTTTTAACTCACGAAGACAAAAAAATGTTTACAAAATGTAGTGGTGGAAAATTCAAGAGGCCAAGTACCATATGTATTTCTTGTTTCTCTTTATATACAATAATAATAAAAGAGAGGGAAAAAAAGATCAATTTATAAAATGTCAGTTATGACATGAGCAGAAAAAAATAATGGGAGAGCTTTTATGTATTTAGTTTCATTCAGTTAAAAAAAAAAAAAGACGAGGAGAAAATGTTGCACTAATATTCAAGATGGTAGACCTTATTCAGCTGTGTGTTAAATGACAACAGCAGCTTCATCTATAAGTAGTCAGTTGTATGTAAGGCATATATTAGAAAGATGGAATTTTTTAAGAGTTCCCACATTTACAAGTACAAAAAAAAGGGACAGATATGTTCCTTGCATCCAATTAAATTTTGGTCATGCATTAAAGAAAACATGTTGATAGAGTTTATATGATGAAGCCATCTACACTGCACAAGTAGCCATATTTATCAGAAGAGAATTACTGAAGATGAAAACATCTTTTCTTGAAACACTTGATGATGAATGTCAAGAAAAAGTTGTGTTAAAATAACACATGCCATTCATACTAATAATTTTGGATGGACCAAATACCAAAACCCAACTGATAAATAGAAGTTGCAACTACTTAAATTTAACAATATGATTTTTCCAAAGAGGAGAACACACCAACATTAGACACAGCACATAAAGATAAACTCCAATATCAATCCACCTTGCTTTCTCTTGTATACAAAGTCTTGAAAATAAGATCTATCTGACAAACTCTTTAGACATGAGCCATATTTCAATGAAAGGATGCTTGCAGTTTCTGCATTTATCCAATAACATGTGCTACTTTTATAAGGATGGGAATTATCTCTATTCTCTGGACCTACAAAAAAGTGTATCTATAACTGCAGCTGTTCACAACACTGGTCAGAAACATAGTTCAAATACCTCCAAAGACTGCTTTCATGGAACTTGAATAAAATGATCCAACAACCTAAGTGTAAAGGATATAGGTTTCCTTGCATGGTACCTGTTACTACATTAACAAGTATAAAGAAGATCCACCTCTCTCTCTTGCCAGAACTGTATTCATGTTTGTCACCTGCATAACTCAAAAGACAAGCATTATGCAGTATTCATTATGAAAGGTCTGATGAAAAAAATGTGGAAAGAGCTGTCAAAGACTTTCACAGACAAGATCATATCTGAATTAAATATATTAGAATGCTTTTGATTTTACATTTACATGCAGCTGTGCACACTTTTTAGCTTTCCCTTAAAAGTTCTGGATATTGCATTGTTGTTACTTGTGGTAAAAGTGAGTTACCAGTAATTTCTCTTTTCATACCAATTACACTCATGCAGGTGACTTGACTGTGTGGTGGAAGTTACTCATAAAGAAACATATTCTGAAAATCACTACAACCTAGCTGCATCCATTTCAAGAATAGTGATGACATCAGTGCTTCCTTTGTTTTTAGACCAAGTCTGTAATAATCTGTCACTCCATGAATGTGGCAAAGCATTCTGTGCACAACTTGAGCCCTTGAACATTGCAAGTTATTGCTAAAGATCAACATATATTCACTTTGCAAAGGCAAAACAACGGAACTGGCCTTTGTTATACAGAAAGGACAAGTGGGTAAACATCTTTGGTTGGCTTCACACAGAAATTAGAGCACAAAGGAGAAGTTGAAATTAGCTAGATGGCAGTTGCTAAACATCCTAGTGAAAGTTGATACAACACCTCTTAGAACTGCTAATTCACTTTTGAAAGCTTCTCGTTACTCACACCAGACATGCCCATCAGGTTACTGCTGGTAGCCTGTTCACCTTCTTGAAAGAATCATTTAGAGAGAGATGAACTGAATCAAATATTACACTGAACTTTACTGATTGGTATGAATATAAGTTTAAAAAAAAAAATAGTATTCCAAATAAGATCACGCCATTCACATGGTTGATAAATTTCAGACCATGAAACAAACAGGTTGAAACATGTGAATAAGAATAAAAAAGTGCCTGATGTCTGTTTATTGTTAAGCATAAAGCTATACAGTGGGTTATTTGTGGTTTGCTAGTAATATATGTTAAGTCTTTACTTTGTAGAATTAGATTGGTTATAGTTGCTACTGGATAGATAACTACATTTTGCTATTAATAAACTCATCAGAATTAGTTTCTCAAGGCACTTCATACCTTTTATTGGAACACCAAACTCTGCCACCATTTTCAGCACTCCATTCAGAATTACATGGTGGATATATCTTTTTCTCCTCTGCCTCATCCTTTTTATTATCTTTGGCCTTTTCAATGGCTGCTAAAGCATCATTAAGGGCTTGTGTAGGAAGTCCATCTTTATCATAATATCTTCCAATTACCTTTCCTAAAAGGAGTATACAAACCTTTGATAAATATTGTGTATACTAACATATTTTCATGAGCAACCAATACATACATAATAACTTTGAACATTTAGAGCAAAAAAATCAGACAATAAACTTTTGTAAAAGACAAGTATTTGAGCACTTACTATTAGGGCACCGTATAAAGTAAACTAACAAACATTAAATAACAATTGCATAAAATACAACATCCAACTTCTTAAATGTTACTACCTAAAGTTATGTTTCAAAATATGATAAAGGTGTCAGATATGACATCAAAAACACACTAATGAATTCCAAGTAAAACATACATTAATTATTTTCTTAATATTATTTAGGAATAAAGTTATAGAAAAAACTGGTTAAAACTAAAAGTTAAAAACTGAATTTAACATTTGGTATATCCAAAATGTTCACTCAGTGTTTAACTTTCAGGTTAACTGAATACATAATCCAATATGTCCCTAATTAAAAAATCAATGTTTAACAAACTTGTAATATATTTTATATGCAAAACTTACCACATTATTTAGTAATTATGATAATTTCAATTCTTTCCTATTTTGTTCTGTAGTCATGTAATTAAGTTAAACTTTATCACAGTCATTTTCTAACTGTAAAAAAACAAAAACCTTGAAGACATACAACCAGTTTGTTTACTCTTTATAATTACTGATACATGAAAACCAATGCAGAAAATGTTATGATAGACTAGTGTATATAACTATCTATATTATAAGGTTACATATGTTCAAGAATAAAGTTGTTTCAAGTACAAGCGTTTATTAGTGGGAGGTAGTGTCACACTTCTATTGGTGGAGAGCTACTGTTGCATGACGATGTCAACATGCACTAGCACAGTTAACATTATAAAGGTTGTTTTTTTTAGGTGAGAGTTGCTGAAGACTAGTGGCATGCAAATTTCATGGGCAGATGTGTAAAGGAGTCAAAATATTATGTGTATGGAGTAATTAGTCAGCAATGACAAACTTTGTTATTAGCATTTTTATTATCTGAAAATAAGTTTCAGACAATACTCAACTCACCATGATACAGGCAGCTAATAGTCATGCCATTGTCAAAGATATTTAAACATACATTAATCCTTTGAATGAAACTCTCAACTTTACGTGTAATAATGTATAGTGCACTAATCTATTATGCAGTTATGACTACACTATAGCCCTTCTCCAGTAGGAGAAATGATTCCAACTGATCTCATACCAGTGGGTATGAGTTAAACAATAAGAAAAGCCTGACCATCTTGCAAGGATTGAGCAAAAGCCACACATTAAGTTATATGCATGGAACATCATGGAAAGAGATGACTAAGAATTGCAAATGCATCAATAAAAGAGTTCCTAAAGTGAAAACAAATACATAGAAATACCAGAAGATATGGCAGCCAATTTGTTAGAAATATTTAGTCTGGAAAAGATAGCTGAGCTGCCATTAAATTCATAGCTCCAGAAACATGAAAAGCCAATAACTGGGAGATGTTGCCAAAGTCCAAAAATGAAGCCTGAGAATAAGAACGAAAAATAAGATAACTCCAACTGAAGAGTTTGAATTTCAGAAGGTTTCAAAAATGTGGACACAAGAAATCATATTTAAACACAATCCATGAAACTGAATTCATTGGAAGTATAAAAATCATTACAAGTTTTATAATTATTTTACTTATTATAGTATGTCTAGTGTTTCAGTAGTACACTGAGTTCACTTGATAGAAGTGTTCCTGGCAAAGAACCATATCATAAACCTTATATTTCAGAATCTTAGTTTAAAGAAGAAAGTAAATTAGTCTACTGAAATACAAGTCATTTCAGATACTGTAACTAAAATCAACTTAAAAATTTGTATATTTCTTTCATGAAATAAAATGGAGTCCAAAAATATAACACTCTTAATGTTAACTAATGGTTTGAATACTGCAATGCAAAAGAAGAGAATAAGCTTTTGGTATATACAAAGTGTTCAAATGGAGTACTGTGCATGAATATGTGTTACTTTCTCACTTGTGGAGGACTAGAGTCAAATACTGACTGCACCAGTCTATGACATGGATAATAGTTTAGCTGACTAGGAGCAAGAGTTCAAAAACTTTTTTTGTAAGTGGTATGAGGTAACAGTTATCTGTCCTGTGGAGAGAAATTAATTCTGAAAAACACAATCTTGCAAGGATAAAAAAAAACTTCAAAAACTTGCAAAATTAATAAGCAATGCTAAAATGTATATTTCAAATCATTTAAGACAAAAATTGATATCTTTTTGACAAACAATAAAAAAAGAAAATTTATATCTATATCTATTCCCTAATTTTTAATGGTGGTTACAAGGTCAGTCAAATCAACCAAATCTGTAGAGAGATACAGTAGTGAAAATAACAGATGAAATACAATGTTTTTTTAAAAAAACATTTGATTAGTATCTAAAAGTTGCAAAGATTTCACACATGAAATATGAAATTTTTCTGATATATAACAGTATTCGTAATCTTAAAATCAAAATTATTTTACACTTTAGATAGTTAACATTCAAAAACAAAAGATGCACAAGAAAAACATTACTTAAAAAAACTTAAAACTTAATTTTAAAAAATCTGACATTTTGCATATGAAAGTCTTGTAATGTTTACTGATGATCTAAAAATATTTGTGAAGATATGCTTATTGTATAGAATATTTTAGCATGAAAACTATAATACCCACAAAATGGTTACAAGACTGTAGTAAAAGAGTTAACACTTTTAAACTGTCAGCAGATAGTTAAAGTTCTATCAAAACATACACACACACACCTGAATTGCTAAGAAGTATGATAAAATGTTTTGTTCCTTGAAATTATGAACTAGTTATATATTTTATTATTACTTAATTCATAAATAAAGATTTGATTAAATTGTGTAAGGCTGCAAGAAGTTTTGTACAGTGTTGTTCATTTCTGTTTTGAAATATAAGTACTGAAAATTCAGAGTTTAATACATTATATTAAAATTGAAAATCAAATCACACAAACCCACAGATGATAAAAAAAGATGGTGGAATAACACATATCAAAATACATTTTGATATTGTTTGGCATTTTATAGTTAGTGTTACACCACTAAAAAAACTGATGACTTTTGGGAGAGTTTTCAAAAACACTCCCTGACACAGAATATCCATACACACACACACGTCCAAAAAGGTGTGCTAGATCAATGACAGAGATATCTCATGTAATAAACAAGAAACAAAGGAATATGTATCAATTTAATGTACAAGACCCTCCAGAAAGAGACCTACAAACATTCATATCCTAGCTGTGATAAGCAATGCACCATATCTTGTAACAATCCACAAAACTAATGTCAGTGGCAAAATGTAGAAAACTGAGAAAGGAAGATAGACAACCCAAACCCTATGTAAGAACATATGTAGAATAGTTCACTCTAAATGCCCATGGGGTACTGACATCCATGGGAGGGTGGGAAGATGGCACCCAATAAAAGGGGTGAACTGCATTTTGATGTCTTACTCTGTTACCACTGGTTATCCTGATGAAGTAATCAGATAGGTGTGAACACAGAAAGATACTTGTGTAACCAATCCTGGCTAAAAGCATCGACTGCCAGAGCCTGGGGATGAGGTACATATGACAAAGAGAGAGGTAACTTGGTGTTGAGAGCCATAGAAAAGGCAACCACAAGAGAAGAACCCCACCTGTGGCAAACATTCTTGAAAAGGAGGGAATCTGATGCCCAATCTGTGGGATATATCTGGTCAGAGCACAAAAGATGATCCATGATCAGACTGAAAGCATCTGGCACATGACAAGCAATAAGATGAATATGATGTGCATTGGCCCAGTATAAGAGATCCAAGGTCCAAAAACAGATATTTCTGGATTGGGTTCCCCTTTTTGGTTGATATGAGCTACAACAGTAGAACTGTTTGGACGATCTGTCACCAGACAGTATTGGGCAAGAAGAAAGAAGTGATGCAACACCCAATGTATGGTTAGAAATTCAAGAGCACTGATATGTAAGGCATTTTCATTTGCAGATAAATGACATGAAGCCTCTTAGTGATTTACCCTTGCACCCTATCCCTGAAAGGATGCATCTGTGAAAAGATGTAGATCAGGACATGGTAGAGGAAGCAGCATGCTCTTCAAAGTATGAGCTTTGACAAACCACCAAAGCAGATCATCCTATGCAAGAAACAAAAGAGAAATGGGGTGGAAAAAGGAACCCAAGCAAGGTTCCATTGATTGTGAAGCACCTACTGAAGAGATCTCAAATGAGCACAACCAAGCAGAACCAGTAATGTTATTGATGACCACACTCCCACAAGTCTGAGAACCTTGCGAGTAGTAGGTGACTGAGCCAAGAGGGTGTGGTGAACCAAAAGTTCCATTTAACAAAATTCTACAGAAGAAGGCTTGGAATGACTGATGTAAGTGTTGAAAATGAGGCCCAAATGGACAAAATACTGAATAAGAAGAACTTCTCCAGTTTGACCCACCAGCCCACTCCAGCCACACCAAAAGGAGCTGCCGAATATGACGGGCAAATTCCTGGGTGGAATGAGTCAAAAGAACTCAGATGTCCATGTAATAATTAAATCACAGCCCCAGATCATGGAGATGTTGAAATAAAATTCAAACTACTCAGCAAATTATGTAAGATGCCAAGGCAAGTCCAAAGGAAAGGGCTCAAAATTGATAAATCATCCTGAAAAGACAAACCAAATACAAGGATGAGATTGAAGTGATACTGGTATATGTAAGTAAGTGTTGGAAACATCAATTCTGGTCCTCCACAACCCCACTGAAGCGCCAATCTCAGGGTGAAAAATTACTCCATGGTAAACAGGGGGTAGTGAAAAAAAGCAGTTGAGGTGAAATAAACTAATTACTGGCTGTTAATCCCCAGTTTCTTAGAGGACAAGCGAAAATATTGTGCATGGGTAAGACTGACAGATGATTTTGGAGCCACTCTCCCAACCAGATGATAAGAAACCAAACAACTGCAGATCTAAAGATGGATTGTCAGCATGATCTGAAGTCTGCAGGAAGTGCAAAATGCTAATCCCCCCTCACTTAAATGTGAAGCAAAGTGATCAGTATGAACCCAAATATCAGATAAGGAAGGAAAAAAAAGTTTTAGAAGACTGTTCATGCAATAAGGAAGGACAAGGTGCATAAGAAATAGAGGAAAAGGACAAAACATCACAAACTTGAGACAAAACATCCATAAAGACTACATCAGGCTTAGTTGACTCATCAGGTTGAGAATGGGAAAGAAAAGAAAACATGGATGTAGAAAAAAAATTAAAGCATCATCAGCCTGCATGCCCAAAAACCAAGGTTGTCCCATGTAACATTCAATCTCCTGGCATATAAAAGAAGACAAATTCACCATCAGGCGACCGACACTTGAAGCCTGAGAAAAAAATGCTGGTTGCTAGTGTAACTCTCAAAGAGGTAATGTTAATTTTGGAATTTATCACAGAAAAAGGTTCATTAAATTAGAGTGTAGAAAATAAGGCAACTCAAACTAACTGATACTAATAGAAGAAACAAATGAAAGCAAATTAATTAAGAAAAACAACCACTTCATGAGAAAACAAATTCAAACATAAAGCATTAAACAAACAAAAGAGCACATACAAACCTAAGTGCTGCCAAGCATTATGCATCACTTTCTCACTTCCAGGAACATGATATGCTCAGTTCAATAAAGAAGTGTAGAGGGAGTCGCATCACATGAGCATGTCATGTTCCTGTAAGTGAGAAAGTGATGCAAAATTATTTGCACGAGAAATTTGATGGAATCTTGCAATTCCAATATAGGGAAGCAAAAGTCTGGTGGTATGCATACAGAGGGCAGTACTGAATGAAAATTGATAATCTTGTGAGAGAAGGTACATACCATACCTGAAATATGAGTTATACATATCTCTTGTGAACTTCAGATGTAAGAAAATGGTATTTGAAACTTCACCAGAGCAAATAAATGCAAAATTCTTTAAGATTTAAGGAAAAATAAGTCCATTGGAAGAAATAATTATTTCTAAGCATTTCTTTAATGTGTTTAAACAATTTCACTGCAGTATACTTTTTTTTTTCTTTAACTGAATGGTATTCCATAAATTCATTTTAAAAATAAACATTTATTGATTATCAAGGCAATTTCTTTCACTTAATGAAAATCTAGTTTTCTTGAAAACCTGATCTAAACAGAGTTAAGTCACCACAAAAAAATATCCATCAGCATGGCTTTCCCAAGCCCCTTATTTTAGGCTTTGTATAGAAAAACTAACTTTTTCAACAGAGCTTTGTTTATAAGACATAAATGCAAACTTAATCAAACATAGTTCAACCTAATGTCTCATGATAAAGCAAACTGATGACTCATGAGTAATATATGGTACAAACTTACCAACATAAACATATTCAGCATCATAAAATTCTATCCAGTTATTGATCCCCATCATTTCTTCATCTGAAAGTCCTTTGACATCATCAATCAGCCCCTCATCTGAAAAGTCTCCTGTGACGTATGCTCGAGTAGCATCACGCCCTAGGAATATGAAATCACATATAAACTTTTGAATTTTTAATCAAGTTCAGCTCAAACACCCAGTATATGAAAGAAAAATAATGAAATTTGAACTGTCTGTTGTTAAAACAAACTTCCAATGAACTATAAATACAGGTTATTCTGCATTGCATCTGTTTATTAACTTTAAAATACTGTGTAATAGATATCCTTCTTTTACATATAATTGTTAATGGAAGAGATGGGAATTTTTCAAATTAAATGTAATTGCAAGTGTGAGAAAAATATTATAGTTACTTATAATTTTTAACATTAAGAAAGTTAATGTGAAAGATACATAATAAGCCTGCATAGCGATATTTTTGCTAAAGTAAGTAGTGAAGAAAGGCAGAACGAAAACACAACAAAATAGTGTTTACACCTTTTATAATCCTATTGTGTAGTAATTGTTAACTCCCATAAAAAGAAGTACATAGCAACATTATAAAATTACAGATTACCTCACCTTAACCTTCTGAACAATATAATACATCAGTATTTAATACTAGTCCCAAAATAGCAATATCACTAGTTGGTTCACTAACTTGTTTATGACAAACTGTCCTTTATGAACTTGAAAAAGACTTATCACTATCTGATTCTCTAGAACCCCACATTATGTTTCTGAAACTGAAATCTCCCATAGACATTGATTCACTACTAAACAAATTTTCGATATCTCTAATATAGCAACTCAACTTCATGAGTCTGAACACGTGACTTATAAAAGTGGCACAACTTGTTTTTAAAACGTGGTGATGAGAGAACAATTCGGTGTGTACCAACCATGGGAAGCATCTAGATGCATCAATTGTTGGCCACAAGATTTCATTAATTCTTAATATAGGCTAAGTAATTATGGGAAAAAAAAAATTCAACTGTATTATAAAGGGAACATTTTCTCATCCTGAAGCAAGTATGAAGAACATTCTCCCCACACCTCTATCAAAACTATTCCTATTACTTATAATAATTTCTTAAGATGTACTTATGACTACAGGGTAAATACAAATACCAATTCTACATTTTCATTAGCCTTTTATTATTCTTTAATCCAATCATTCTAAATGTTATCTAAAACAAATTATCACTGTTTTCCTCCTTCATCATTGTTGAACAATTTTAACTAAGGTATTTCAAAGTGTTTGTCATCATTTTCCGAGTTTCAGTAATCAACATAAGTAAAAAACCCTCCATCCCAACTAAAGCCTTGAATTACTTTTACTTCTTATCTTTCTAGCATTTGAATAAATAAAAGTTAAACCTAGGAATATTATACAAGATTCTTTTTAATGAATTTGCTGTTGGTATAACCTCCACATGTAATCTGATCTCTGGCCTCTTATCCCCATTATTATGAAGAACCAGTGCTCCACTGTGAGATTCAAAGGCCCTCTCATAATTCACAGAAGCTTAATTGCACCAATCAAACTGCCTCATTATCCCAAATTGCTTCTTCAACTACCCCATAACATGTTAGGACATCCATCTATGGTACCTAAGAAGGCATACCACATTTGGTCCCACTAGCTTGTGAACAGAGTATGAATGCAGTTTCAAACAGATGCTTCTGGGATCCTGAGGTGCTGGAAGCACCAAATTTGATGACAGACTTTGTTTTAGTGACCATAAAAACCTACTCCTACACATTCATCATGCCACGGTCACCTTTTGGGGCATATTTTAGTTCCCTTAGGGTGCTAAAATGTGGGAGGGAGGATATGCCATATGGATAAAAACATTCCCCATATTCCTTAACAAGTTTAGACCTATGAACTCCAAAATTTGGAAGGGGTTCATGAATAATCAACACACAGTATGAATTTATATACAATCATCAGTTAACTATACTCATGCAACCTTCACTCACTACATTAGAAACTGTACTTTTCTCAAATAATCCAAAATTAATATTTATTCCTTCACCCCTCTCTCATAATAGTTTAAAATTATATGAACAACCAAGGATCATGGTAAGATACTTGTATACCCCAAAGTCAACATATAAATTATCATTCAGCCTATTCCTTCTAACACCATTGAGCTCCTGATAACTATTACAATGCAATTTTTTCTTTGAAATTTCTCATGAATCTCTCTCAAAAATAGTAACCCTGTTTTTTGCTGTCCCTTGCCTATCACTATTGGTAAATATTGCAACCAAAGTAAGGCTGTCTTTCTTATAATTCTTGGCTCTCCACACAAGGGTACCAGAATGTCCAAAATCTTCAGGGCACAAACTCTAAATCTTCTGCAAAGATTCCACCTAATTGTTTCTCTACAACAGTGAATAAAAACAATACAACCATCTTTATGAATGTAATGCAGGCATAAGAGGTAGAATGTATGAAGTAGTTTCTTTTTTTCTTTAGTGTATATTATTCTGTATTCAGTTTAGGACTTGGAAGATTACCAACATTTCCAATGATCCTTCTTGTTTACATAGATTATGATGAACTGGTAATAGTTAAAGTCCAGTTGATTACGACCCTGCAATCTAATTGTCACCCTATCATCCTGTGGAATTGTGGAAGGTAAAATCACTTTGCAGTTTTAAGTTGGTTTTGAGCAAACAAACAAATCTCAAGTAGAACACTAGCAACTATCAAAACCACAAAAGTTAAAGCAAGTGATAAAAATTCTTAGAATACCTTAGCATAGACCATGGAAAATAGTCAGCAGAATTCCTTAGTTTTTTTTCATCATGAACTCAAAGCATGAGCTCTATTTGCCAAAATAATGGCACAATGTCTCTCCTCCTAAGTTTGTTTTGTTGGCATACCACATTTAATGTTCCATTCTATATTCAGTGAAAAATTGTCATCTCTTAAAAATGTGCTAGCTTTAAAACTGTAAAAAGATCAAAAACATGTACAAGATGAATATGATGTTCCAATATTTATGTATAAGCTGAATGTTTTGAATAATAAAAGCACCATTCTGCATTAATGTGATCTCTGACTGCATACAACTTTGGCCCCCTTGTAATATTCTCAAGTACTTCAAATTAATACAGGCAGAGATAGAACCAGCTCTGGCTAGTGGTTTGACAAAAAATGTATTACAGTGATCATCTGAATTTTGACATTTGAATCAAGAAAAAGAGATTGGATGCAATTTTTACAGGGAACCAAAACTACTTTATCTGTACAAGTTAGATAAAGAAACTTAAAAAAAATCAGAAGATGAATCCACAAGATAAACACTTCTATTTAAGTGTTGAAAATCAAAGCTTGGTATAAAAAAATCAACACAGTCAAAGAATATATACAAACAGAAGGAGGTAAACTCTCTCAGAGTGCATTTGTAATTAACATCATTTGACCATCCCAGTAGCAAAAATACAATACAGAGTCTTAAGGTGTTTCTAAAAATTTCTCTTGTGTTACAAAAAATAAATTATCTTCTTATCAAAATAAGATACCTACATATTAAAGCTAAAATCAACCTAGTATTGGTAATTATTATAAATAGAATATGCATATATTCTATTTATAAAGATTAAAATTCCCCACGTCATCATTTGTGTACCCTCACTGTTAATAACTTATTTTTGGCCATAATGATCACTTTCCTAAACTAAATGAAAAACAAAACTTATTGTCAATTAAAAACATGTTCAGCATCCAGTGTTTTCAAGAGATCATTTGAAACAAAAAGGACCTTTGTGAAACAAGGTTTGCATTCATTTTTTTAATGATTGTTCTTTGTTTTCAAAGAATCCATGTCAAACAGAAGCCTTATTTGTTTCATGTTTTCATCAACACAACAGGGAATTTAAGGAAAATGGGGAAAATGAATTAAATATGTCCATGCTTTTTTATTCAGAAGTTTTCTTTCTTTTATTGTATGATCTTAAAATGGTAATTCAAAAAAGAAAAAAAATCACTCAAAACAAATGGGGATAATGCAGCTTCAAAAAAGAAAGTGGTTGAGGATGCTAAACATACATTTTTTTTTATTTGGCCTAAAGCTAAGGTATGTTTCACATATCACACTGCCAGTTGTCCAAGTTACTATAACACTAAGAATAAGAGATATCAACATGCAGGGGAAAAATGCAATCTTGCAATAAAAAATGATATAATAACAAGTTTAGAATTTGTAATCTACAAATGTTTTTATAGCACAGAATAGAAATAAAACCCTTAGATGTTTAAAAATGTTTGATACCTGCACATTTTCCCCATGTTTGTATGTTAAAATGGTGGAATGGAAATATTTAACTTGTAGGTAGTTACTAACATTAACAAATCCTTTGGCCATATCCTAATTTATTACCTGCAAAAAATGAATAACCACCACTTGGTTTGTAGTGCTGGGCTCCTTCCCTCACATCATAGACTTTCCCTAAAAATGCTAAATACAGTCCTTTACTATCCAGACCACCATCGTATAACTGCAGTTCTTCTGGAGTAAAGACGTCCACAGGACGTTTATTATTATTGGATATTGTCGATGAATCTAGCTTTTCTGCAAAACAGTAGGCGAAGCCTGAAAGTCTTTCGTGTAATATAGAATGAAACAAAAAGCCAAAAATGACAACAAAACTTAAAGATGATATATTTCCAGTACTAACAATATGTTTTATATTCATTTTAATTATTTACTTTTAAAAATACACTTCAACTTCACTCTTTGTATTTAAAATTCGTAAAAAATCAAACACACTAAAGTTACAAACACTACCTCGTGAAATGTAAATTAAAAACTAGTAACTCATTTAACGGTAATGAATTACAGAACTGCAGAATACTATAACCTAAATTGTCAATCTTTTAATTTGGTTGTTTACTAGAGGGGGCTGCTGAGACAGTAGCGACACTAGATTTAGAAAGTTTATAAAAGTCACCCTATAATGTTCGTGAATGTTAATAATCGAGATAGTTTTGAAAAATATCTTGAAAGAATGATGCATTATAAATACGAAAATAATTGACGCAGTGAATCAGTTTCCAATTCAATCAGTGGTTGAGAAGTTAGTGAAGTACTCAGATCAGTAAAGATTGTTACTATATTCAGTTATTAATCAATTAGATGGGAAATCGTACAAGTAAGTTCATTCGTGAAGTAGTCGTGGTTTCGTTGGTTTGAATTTCGCGCAAAACCACACAGGAACAATTGGCGCTAGCTGTCCCTAATTTAACAGTGAAAGATTAGAGGAATGGCAGCTAGTACTAACCACCCACCGCCAACTCTTATGCTACTCTTTTACCACAAATAGTGGGATTGAACGTAACATTATAACGCCTCCAGGGCTGGAAGGGCGAGCATGTTTGGTGGGACAGAGATTCGAATTTAACACTCTGGTCATGCCTGGCTGGTAGTTGTAGTACTATTAACGAGTAAATTTCCTTTCAATATGAAAACACCTTCAACAGTTGACATCATGAAGCAGGCCAAACAAATGAAATATCTCATAATATTGGAACTGTTTATTTGGGTGATATCTAGATGCTAGTCCCTATCTAAGTTGTAAAAAGAATATGCATGATCACCTTGAATAAATGTGAACTTTCTTGCATTATAATGAAAGGTTACACTTGGTCATTTTGTCTGAAATGTTATGTTTTCGTGAGTGAGTTTCGTCTAAACAAGATTTTGATGGGCTGACATTGAAAAGTATTCAGACAGAAGTACATTCAATCGTGATTAATATTTAAGCAAGCACACACAAGTACGGATATGTTCAGTGTATAATAATAATTGTGTATTTTATTTTACACACTGTGTACAGTCTGATTGCTTTGTGCTACATCAAATCAGCTATTAAGAAATTTGGTATTACTCCGTAATCAAAATCTTAAGTAGAACTTCTGGAAATATCATAATTTCACTAATATCGCCTTTGTTATGACACTTAATACATATTTTGTTTGTAGATTTCACTTCATAAAGATAGTTTCCTCAACTCACGAATATTCTGAGTTGATCCAGTTAAAATATAATTAATTTCTGCTATCGAAAATAAGAAGTCAATACTGTGTTGATCATCTAACATATTGTGAATTCTTTGTTTGTTTTCTTGTAGCAAAACCTCATCGGGCTATCTGCTGAGTTCACCGAGGGAAATCGAACCTCTTATTTCAGCGTTTTAAATCCTTAGACTTACTGCTGTACTAGCGAGTAACATTGTAAATTAATCCATTATTTTAATATCTTCAATGAAAATATACTACTTACAAATATTTTATTATCAAAACTGAAAACATTTTTTATCAGCATTCATGAAAATATCAGGAACATTGTACCGTCAAATGATGCAACATAGATGGTTATCAACAATTTAGTTCATGTAATAAAGTTTCACATCCGGATAAAATTGTTTATTTTTGTTTATATGTTGCCTGAAACCTGTGTTTTCGTGAAATTGATTAATTTGTGTTATTCGTAGTGACAACATACAATATTCAAATACATGTAGAGCACCACATATGTTTACTTCTTTATACACGTGTTGTGTGACGTATATTGCCATATATGTATGTTTGAACTTTATATATTGTACTTTATATCAGTAACTTTAACAAACCCTTTCCAACTCGTGTGTCGTTACCATAGTAATCTCAAAGAGCTGGCTCAAATACTTATATATCTCAATATTTATGGCCCCTAACTTGTTGCTGTACACGAGTCATTAAGTAGAACTAGTTCACGCTGATAACAGTAAAATACATAATAACAGACAAAATTTAGGATAACCAAAACGTTACAGCTAAAAATTGTTTTATCTATAGTTAATGTTTATATTTTTACTACTATATACACACACATTAACGTAACTAAACAAACTAACATGGGCTTCATTCAATATTCCACAGTAAAATATACTTACTGTATCAGACGGACAACAACACCATAAGATAAAATATCAATTTTGGTGTTAATCCTTTCGTTGGAGTTGACATTATGGAAAAATAAAGATGAGAAAATTTAGTGAAACAAGAGCTATTCCACCTACATTAAAGAAAAATGTCCTTTATGTAATTGATCTTATAATCTTAGCCAAAATAAAAATATCGTCATCTTGGCAGATCATCGGAGCTGTTCATGTTGCTGCTGTACTAACATTTCATTATTTGACATTTTACATACAGCCAGACAAATACTGCTAACATCTTCCTCCTTATACAAATACTTAATCGCGTCATACATGTTTAACATACGGGACTGCAAGGAAACGTTTCAGACTTTCTTCAACCTTGTCCTTAAATTTTGGGGAAAAAATCAACAAGCGAAATGAGTGTACTCATGGCACATTAACTGAATGTTTTAGACTTTAGAGTCGTTAATGAGAAAGTCAGCTTTTGCTGTTCTGTTCCAGGATTTGTTTGCTATTCGCGTTACTGTTGGCCATTCCGATAGGAAAATTACAGCAGCTGTATCTTTAGCATATCACATAATCTGACAGCTTAGAAACATCAAAACATAAAGTTTGTTAACAGTTTGTCAAAATTCAGCTATAAGTTAGTCTTAACTCTCGTCGCCAACTGGTTAAAGAAACTTACTGCACCCTCAGTTGTTGCAATACAAAAACGTTAAGTGATTCAATAAGTAATCTGACTGGTATAAATCTTTAAGCGCAACTAACGAAACATGAGAAACTTCAGTTGAATTTACAAAGTGATTAAAATTAGTTTTTGAAACCAAAGGTAATGGTGTACATTAAAAAGTTGAAAAACAAGATGATCAACAATGTGTTTTTGTATTTGTACAGTTACCTTCGAAACTCTGAAATAGAGGAGAGGATGAATTTCCGTTCAATACATTGACAGTTGTAAGATGACACAAAATGGCTTCAAATAATCTTCTACGTTTTTGTTATAGTTGCGATACGTATAAAAATGGTGTCAGCGAGGTGACTTTACGAACTTCGTGGAAAAACTAAGGCTAATATGTTGTAAAAAAGAAATGGTTGTTCGTCGTGTGTCCGTGTTTCACGAACTGAGATGGGTTAGTCCGACGAAGTTTTATTTGTGATTTTTAGTTTCTTTCATTTTGTACTTTTTATTTATTATAAGTTTTGAACTTTTTAAAGTTTTAGATTAGTGTTAATCTTGATTCTTGCATTTAATAGTTATGTAGAAACGGAAAGATCCATATGTTGTGTGTATGATTAGCACCAGTAATATCATACGGTGTATTATAGGGATCGTTCATTTGTTCTTTAATATTATTTAATCTTGTTTTACCAAACAACAGCAAAAATGGTTATCAGTATTGTAATAGAACTTGGGCACTATAACTAAATGCATAACTGTTCGTTGCATTGGGTAGCTTTTTACTTTATTTGACTACCTAGCAAATAAAGCTGCAGTATAAGCGTTAAAACCCAATTGTTTTGATGTAGTCTGTGGTTTCTATGGAGCCACATAATCTGCTAAATGCATACATATGATGCTGCATGCAGTTCATGAATATAATATAATTTTTACATGGCAAGCATCCTGGGGGGGGATGGGGGTATACATCCCCTCCTTCATTTTAGGTGGGGGGTATGGTGCATACAATCATCCCCCCCTACAGTTTGGACTGTTGAATTGTTTTATTGCATCACAGGCCAACAAATTGTATGTTTGTTCTTGTGATTCTTACCAATCGAATTACATAATTAGGCCTAGATGTAGGTTTTTTTAGTAGTCAAAATGTACATCTTTAATATAGGCGTGCTTCTAAGCTTTTTGATCTAAGTGATAGTTCGTAAGTATCAGTCAGTAGGCCTAAGTATACATGCAAGTATCGTGGCAACAAGATTACTCCGTGACTGCATGTTTACAGCTTTCAGGTTCACGTAATCAGAGATTACCAATTTGCAAATTGAAGTCCACATAAGTGGTTGAAAAAATCATCCCCCTCATCGGATGTAAAAAATCTATGCCCCTGCAAGCATCAAACATGTACCATAATGGTTATTAACTTACTGTTGCAACTGTGTTGATGTTGCATATCATTTGTTTATGTATCGGGCTCCTGTCCATTCAGACATGATGCTGTTTACAAGATCTTATATATAGTTTTTCTTTACCAATGCATGATTAATTTGAGCTATTTTACTCAAATATATGAAATGTTTTACAAATATAGACTGTCTCACTCGACAGAAATAATTAAATCATAGTTTTAAAGATAGTGCAAAGTTTGGTTTCAAGCATTTGATCAGCAGTCATGGTGATGGCTGATAATAAGTGTTAAATTATAGCCAACACTGCGTGATTGTAAATTTTATAGTAGTCAGTCTTGAAGCTGACTATAAGGAGTGGCAAGAATCGTGCAAGCAGGAGATGGTGCAAATGATGGCAGTTGTAGGTGAAAGTGAGGTAGAACTTTTGCAGCTATGTATTTTGTTTAGAAAATATTTAGTTTTGGATAAAGTATGCTGCAGCAATAGTTGACCAGAATTTAGGGTTGTCACAATGGAAGAGAATTGTAGAAGTGATTTGACCTAATATCTTTCAGAAATGATGGGGGGAAGGTATATTGATACAATCAATTCATAATTGTTAATTAAACCATTTTTGACTTTGTACAGTGTGCCAAATGTCATTAAGAGGAAATCTGTCCAGCTGCATCAAAACCATGACTAGCTTTACTATGGCTATCAGAGAGGAATGAAGATATATAAATACAATATATAAGACAATGTATTACAATAAAATAGGATATAAATAGAAATGCTTCTTTGTGTGTGTGTATATATGTATATACATATATGATATTGTAGTACATTGTCTTATATTTTCATTGAATATATATGCATGCATCTATATAAATTAAAAAATGCATATGACTATCTGTATATATAGCTTTACAACAGATAGCCCAGTGTGGCTTTTCTACAACATGCACACAGTTTGAAAAGTTGCCCATTCAGGCAAAGTCCAACATTCACTTTTGAAATGATGCAAGAACAGGCATAAATAATGTTGATGACAATTTTTTTTCTCAAGCAGGATATTGTACACTACATTGTTAGGAATTAACCACACTGTCACTATCATTTCCACAAAATGTGGTCTAACTTAAATAATAAAAATGTAGATTTACTCTATGTTATTGTTGAGCAGCTCTCAGCATGATTGACATGTTGAGAAATTACTTTTCATAGTGGACAGTGTAAGTAGCTGAAAGCATTGCTTTGAGTGAAACCAAGAGCACAGCATAAGTAACCTTTTTAAAATCCATGAAATAACTTAAAATGATAAACTTAAAATTTATCCAACATCAGAGATGGATATTTTTTGCTTATATGTATAGTGGTATGCACCAGTAACATGTTTTATTTCTTGAACTTTAACTTATTAAGATACCATTGGATATTGTATTACTAGAAGTAAAACTGTGCATTATTAAAAATTATATTTGTATAAATGAATTATAAGTGCACCGCATAATACACTACTCTACAGGGTGTTTCAATGAATTCATAAGATTCTGACATCAAAGTCAAAACCAACATTTCAGTTTTACTTATAAGTTATTTTCAATAAAATTATTATTAGAAAATTGTTAAAAGTATATCAGAGGCTCAAATTGTGGGCTTTTGAAAGCTTACTGAATTAGAACTTTTAAACACTGTAAATGAAATTAATATTAATCTTAGATGTGTTATATTATTGTATTTTAAAATAAATTTAATTTTGAAGTAATAAAAAGATTTTCAAGCTTTTGATATGTATGAACAAGGTTTTTAAGGTATCATCACTAAAATAAACATGACCCGGCATGGGCAAGCGTGTTAAGGCGTGTGACTCGTAATCTTAGGGTCGCGGGTTTGCATGCCAGTCGCGCTAAGCATGCTCGCCCTCCCAGCCGTGGGGGTGTTATAATGTGACGGTCAATCCCACTATTCGTTGGTAAAAGAGTAGCCCAAGAGTTGGCGGTGGGTGGTGATGACTAGCTGCCTTCCCTCTAGTCTTACACTGCTAAATTAGGGACAGCTAGCACAGATAGCCCTCGAGTAGCTTTGTGCGAAATTCCAAAAACAAACATTTGTGGATCTTTCAAATAAAGTTTATAAAATTAATTTGTCAGGTGCTGCATGATAAATTTACTCAGATTTTGAAATATTCAAATGTTATAGAGAACAAATTGCAATTCAAAATGAAAACAAGTGTAGTTTAGTTTACTTTTTAATACATGAGTGAGGTGTTCATATTCTAATATACAGGTATTTTAACACTTGAATATGGTAGATTATTATGTACTTTAATAAGATACAAATTAGGCCTCATGTAGAATATTGTTTGCATTTGTAGCCTTCTTATTCATTTATTGGAGAGGTTTTGCAGAAGGGATAAGAAAAAGGTAGATTCCAGGGATTGAAGGGTTATCTTATGGGGTGCAGTGGGCTAAGATCTCTTGATTATTTTTTATTGAGAAAAGAAGGGTAAGAGAGCTAGGGAAATGATAATGCAAGTACAGTCATGTGAAAAAGTTAGGATACCCTATGAAAGCCTGTGTATTTTTGTAACATTTTTGGATATATAGATAGTTAATCTTAATTTCAACAATACTGAGAGATTATAGGAATATAACTAAACAATTAAAACTGAAGAAAAGACTTTTTAAGATCTTCTGTAAATGTAATTCTACAAAAATGCATATTCTAACTGAGGAAAAAGTTAGGACACCCTACCCCCTAATAGCTATTGTTACTCCCTTTGGCTGAAATAACTGCAGTGAGATGCTTCTTGTAGCCATCTACCAGTCTCTGACATCATTTTGAAGAAAGTTTGCTCCACTCCTCAATGCAGAATTCTGTCAGTTGTGAGATGTTTGAGGGGTTTCTTGCATGTACAGCCTGTTTCAAGTCACTCCACAGCATCTTAATTGGATTAATATCTGGGATTTGACTCGGCCATTCCAGGACTCTCCATTTCTTAGTTTTCAGCCAGTCCTTGGTGGATTTACTGGTATGTTTTGGGTCATTGTCGTTTTGTTGGGTCCAGTTCCGCTTCAGCTTTAATTTTCATACAGGTGGTCTCACATGATCCTCAAGCACCCTCTGATACACAGTAGAATTCATGGTGGATTCTATGATTGTGAGCTGTCCAGGTTCTACTGCAGCAAAGCAGCCTCGAACCATGACACTTCCATATCCATGCTTCACAGTTGGTATGAGATTCTTTTCCTGGCATGTTGTATTTGGTTTATGCCAAACATGTCCTCTGTTCTGGTGTCAATCATTTGATTTGTATGTTTCAAGTGTTTGATTAGGCAATTGTTTAGCTGTGTCATCTTTCCAGTTACATTATACTGCTCTTAAGGTGTTCCACTTGGTCAGGTATAAGTATTATACCTTTATTATAGCATGGGATATTTTCTTTATTAGTGTCTTATTATATAATTTCTGTGAGTACTTTCAATTGTACACAACAAACTCTGGGCATTTTCTTGTGATCAGAGTAGCTTGTGAAATAATCCAATTTATATCTTCAATTAATTCAGTTTCTTATGCACAGAGGTGTTTTCATGATAATGTGTTCAAAGCAAGATTGAAAATTTTAAGGAAACTCTAAAACAGTAGAAAGGAGATCAGGAGTAAAGAGATGGAAATTTTAAAGAACTGGAAAAGTGGGAGGAAGAAAAATAAGAATTACAAAATAATTACATACAAAATTTATTGTTATCAAAGAAAAGATTGAGGAATCTGTAGGAAGTTTAAAAAAAAACCCAACATAAATGAAGTGCAGTAATTACATATACTAAAGGACACCAAAGTATAGAAATACACTGATCACAAGATCAAAGAAATGTATAGGAAATTTACAGAAGGGTTATACCAACAAGATAAGTAAAATTCTAAAGGAAATTATATAGATTGCCATGAATTGATAAATAAAAGATCGAATAGGTCACACCTTTTACTACAACCACTCAAGAATTCCAACCTTGAACAGAACTGTGTAATAAAGGAGAACCCATCTGACTACATCTGTTATCACTACTGTTTTATTAAATGCAACTGCAGGAACTTCCTTGACTGCTGAAGCTGCATCACATTTTCATCAATGTTTGAAGTATATCATATTAATTCAACACATAACAATTCACCCGACTGTTATCAACCTCAGTTTGAAATAATTTGCAAAGCTATTCATCTTGTTGTCAGTTAGAACAGTTAGCATTAACATTATCATGGAAGCTTCTAAGAGAGAACCATAATAATTATCAGATATTGATTGCTACTTTATCGTATAGATTTAAACTATTACATCAAAAGAAAGTAATACAAAGTTTAGGAAGAAAGTAAGGAAGAAGAATGAAAATCTTGTGATGATGAGAAACCCACTTGAAGTAAAAAATGTATCTCAGGATGGCTGGTATGGATATTAATACTTTTATTGAAATAAAATAGAGAACAATGTTAGTTTATGTTTACCAAATTGACTAGGAACAACTTTTTGAATAGATTCAATGATACGATAATGGATTAAAGAATGACAAGGCTCTTGGACTAGATATTTTCTTAAGAACTTTGAAGGAAATCAAGGATTGGATATGTGAGCAACTTGCTATTCTTTTTTGTAAGTCAGTAAGTAGTGGCGAGATGAAAATTGGCTAATGTTACAGCTATTTTTAATGGAGAAAACAAGTAAATAAAAAAAAGTAAAAAGAAATTGTTTGCATTGTTTTTGAAAGATTGATATTAGCCATGTCTTCAGTTTCTTCCTTTTTGAAAAGTTTTCTCTTTACTTGTTTGATTGTTATTTGTTGTTTTTTTGTAATGCAGTGTTTCAATAGATGTGTGAAGGTTATATTTATAACAAAGTTCTAAATTCAGTGAGGTTCCAACTGTAATGTTTATTGTTTATCTGTTTCTGGATGGTAATTTCTGTTTCATCCTGTACTTAAGGAACACTAAATTTCTGTAAGGAATCTAAGTTCAAGGGTAATGATAAACTTATTTGCACTTAATATAGGATTTTTTAAAGTAACTACAAGTTATTAATAATACTTATAAATGTGGATAGTCCATTTGAAACTATATTACCTCTGTGAAATAGGTTGATACCATTGTTTTGGTTTTTGATATTATCATGTAATAAAAAAGATGCAGAAGAAAGAATAATAAGAAACTCAAACAATTTCTTATGATATTTACTGACATTTCCAGAACTTGTGATACAGTCATTACATAGATATTGTTATAAAAGGAAATATTATATTATATTGTAAAGGTCTGATGACCTATTGAGGAGATTTAAAATACCATTATGATGAACAATTCAAGCTACCCCTACATAAGTAGTGCTACTGCTTGCCTTATTGTAAAATTATTCAGATAATTTTAGGCCATTTATCTTACATCAATGGTGAGAGAAGTTTTTGAAATCTCAATGGAAAATGATCTGTAGAGTTTTATTAACAACTCAGCAAGGCTTCATTAGGGGAAAATATCACTAATCTTTTGGCATTTGTTAAAGAGGTTACTACCTGTATTGATGGTGATGATGATGACTTGGGTTTGTTATATTGCACTGACCCAATTACAGGACAATCTTGAATGTCTGATGCCCCTCATTTTCAGAAACAAATGGAAAGAAGAAAAAAACTAAGTATCATAATGCTCATTAGATTGACAAAATCATTGCTGTAACTGAATAACTTGTAGGTGGATTAGTTGCAAAAATTAATGACCTTGAACAACCATCTGGCATGCATACATATGTAGATGCTATTTTGACATTCAGTAGCATTCATTTTGACAGGCTAGAGTGGAGGGAAGAGACCTATAGGCAGCCATGTATTTTTACAACTTAATTATTAATAAAAAAATGCTGACTTATAATCAGACTAGAACAATATTTATTTTTAGAAAGCATTTGACAAGTGCCACATGAAATAAATGCTTGTTAAACAATATTGCTAGGTGCATGCAGGGAGGATTGAAAAAGTTGGATTGAAAAATCTTTGAAGGAATGTAAGTAGAGAGTTGTTATAAATGAAGCTCTGTCATTCAACAAGTGTTGAATATCAGGGCTCAGTATTGGTATCTTTCTGCTTTTGTTGTTTACTTCAAGGGAATGATCTCTGCTGATGATATTAAGGTCTTCAATATTGCTGGTTGTGAGGAGAATGTTGCTGCTAAATGAAAAAACTTGGTTCATTTGGTGAGTGGTTAAAAAATTGGCTGATGACTTATAGTAAATTCATGGTGTTGCATTTTGGTTTTTCTAATTTAATTTATAAGCATAATTTTGATGGGAATAACTAAAACAGTGTCATGGAAGAGTGTGATCTTGTTATTTTGGTTGATCAAGCTGTATACGTAGTATGTTTTTGTATGAGGAAAAATATTTTGTTTTTAAAATTAATGAAATATTCAGTGATGTCGAGAAAACTCAGTTGTAGAGAAAAATATATATGTAGAAACGGCTCATTTGAGTTGAGAAAATTTTTTATGTAAAGAAGCAAACAATTAGCCCCTAATTTTGGAAAGGTAAAAACTATCAAAATATTTTAATGAATACACAAACATTATCCAAAATTTACAGAAAAAAACTACTCAAAGCCATGTTGAACACGAAATACAAAGAACTACATGACTTGCAAAAACAAAAAAATGAACCTAGACCATCAACTGGCATGCTGCATCAAACCAGAGATTTATGGACTTATACAACAAAACATAAACCAAATCAACACTAGGAATGACAGAGACAAAAAGATCTGCCACAACAAAAAACTAGAAAAACTAAGATGCAAACATCAGAAAAGACACCAACACGACAAACCGTTGACTAACCTCATAATTAACAGATTCAACCGACAATTAAACACAGACAAGATGCATCTACTTAACAAAGGATAGCACCTAGGTACATTCCAAACTTAGAAATCAAAACATGATTAGAAGATCTGGCTAGGAGACTTGTGATACTTTCTGTAGAAAACAAAAACAAGAAAACAACCAACAGAAAGAAGACAACTTAGACAATTTTATTGACATCCAACAGCCAAACTTCCCAGGAAAAATTAAAAATTAATATTTTTCAGAAACATCTAAAAACAACATCTTAAACAATTTTTTCAAAGAATTTTCTCACAAAACCATCAACATAATTTCACAAAACACAAAGCCAAAAAACAATCTTACAAAAAGAGACATTAATTCCATTAAAAACCTAAAACAAGACAAAAACATAATTCTGAAAGCAGATGAAGGAAATGCTATAGTCATAATGAACACGAATGAATACATCCAAAAAATGAAGAACATCATATCAGACACTAACAACTTTAAACCAATACACACAAATCTAACAAAGACACACAAAATGCAACTAAACAAAATACTACTAAAAATGAAAAAAGCCAACACAATTTCACAAACACTCTATACCTACCTACGCAAAACTGACTTGCGCACACCACAAATATACAGCACCCCCAAACCTCATAAACCAGATTGTCCATTACGACCAATAATGTCCAATTATGAATCGTTTTATTACAATCTTGGTAAATACATACATTTATCCAAATATGTAACATCAGCCAGCTCATTCATCAATGACTCCTTTAATTTCAAGTCTAAACTTAATCATAAAGCCTTAATGGCCAGTTTCAATGTTATATCCCTCTTTACAGAAGTTCCAACTGCTGAAGCCTGCAAGATAGCCTTAGAACTCTATATCCGAGACCCTAACCCATCTATAAACACTCCCAGCAACCAATTAGCAACCCTCATGGAATTCACCACGATGAAGACAAACTTCATGTTCAACAACCACAACTATATACAAACATAGCCTAAGCCTGGGCAACCAAGTATCACCAGTTCTAGCCAATATTTTTATGATACAAGGTGAAACACAAGCAATTAACACAGCATTACATCCACCACTATACTGGTACAGATATGTAGATGACGTGGTTGTGGTATTCACATCTACAGAACACACTTAATTTTTTCAATCACATTAATGCTATACATCCCAACATCAACTTCACATGTGAACGAGAAGAAATCAATCAAATATCATTTCTTAACCTCAAAATTACAAGAACCAACACACAATTCAAAACAGAAATTCACCGAAAAATCACCCATACTGGACTATACATTCCTTGGGACTCAGCACATGAAACAAAACAAAAACTGAACATACTAAGAAACCAAATAAACACAGCCATAAAACTATGCTCACCAGATAAAATTAACGATGAATTAGACAAAATAAAACAATACTTCATCAACATCAATAAGTTTCCTCCACAAACCGTAGAAAACATTATACGCACACACCTAGACAGAAAGCAAAATCAACCAACAAAAGTAAATATATCTCACGAATCAAAAAATCACGAAACCATATACTGCTGTATACCATATGTTCCTGACATCAGCAGACAACCAACATTTGGCAAAATCTAGTAACAAAATATGACATTCCAGTTAATACCAAATTTATTCAAAAACCAGGCACAAAACTGAGGTCTATACTATGTAAAAACTACACTGACAAACACTACACCAACATTATTTATAAAATACAATGTGATAACTGCCACGACTTCTATATTGGAGAAACAAGTAGAAAAATGGAAACCAGATTCAAAGAACATAAAAAGTCACCTTCACACGTTTTCGAACACTGCAAGTCAAATAAACACAACATTATCATAGAAAACACTCAAATACTAAATAAAGAAACAAACATAAACAAATGCAAAATTAAAGAAGCCTTACTTATGCAACAACTCAAGCCCAAAATAAATCAATACAAAGGAACACCTTTATACCTATATTAAAAATAATATAATAAATAATAATAAAATAAATAATATAAAATTATATATGACCGAAGAAGGCCGAAACATTGTTCACTCCTTTACGTAAAAAATTTTCTCAACCCAAACGAGCCGTTTCTACATATATTGTACTTAAATATTCAATACAAGTCTAAAGGGTTATTTTCATGATGACAAGAAACATCCTTGAAGTAAAAATGTATTCTGAAGACTGCTGGTATGGGTATTGAAACTTTAATTAAAATAAAGTACAGAACAACAAGAAGGTTCTGCACTTTATTTCAATTAAATGTTTATTAGCCATGCCAACTGTCTTAAGAAAGGGCTCTTTAATTAGGCAGGTTACTGGTTAGATTTCATTTGGGGAATTCTCTTTAATCTTGGATTTCTTACATTAAGAAGTACATTGAATTATTGGTAATGGTTTAAAGAATGGTTTCTGTGATATCTCACAGAAAAAGTTGTCATAGGAGGACAAATTAAGATCTGAGAAGTTGGTTTTTCTTCAACAAATAGTAGTTGAAGGGATCAAATTTATTTAGGCAAGATTGTTAAAGGACTTCATAGCATCAATGTATTATTATTGTTGAAACCTACTTTTTAAGTAGTATATTGTGTGTGTATGTGTAATGTAAATATGTCAGTGTGTTGGACTAAGGATTATTTTATAGTAGGTATTTATGATTTGTTGGTGATAAATTCAGTGATAGACAAATACCATTCACTCCACTTGTTTTTCAAATAACTTATATTTAAAATAAGTTAAATGTGTGTACACAAATTTTTTACACAATGGAGATAATGATTATATCTTAAACACTATGCAATTATTGTCTTGTCAAAAATTTTCTTAGGCCAATTCAATTGCAATTGCTTTAGAATTCAGTTGACAAGCCAATGTATTTCTTTCTCTGTTTCTATTAAAGTAGTGTCTGTGTGTAATTCATATATGCTGTTGCTTGAGTTGCAGTAGTTGTACCCTGAATTTCCAATAATCATTTAATTTAATGGGGTTTAAAGGAGGTTCTATAAAGCATACGTTATTAGAGCTGGATTTTTGAAGTAAGCGAGACATCTTCAATAGATAAACAGACCCTTGTCTCTGAAATGTTGTGTTATAGTCATAATAATAGGCTGCAAATTGATGAATCCTGTCTAATTTACAAATTTGCAAACCCGTGTATAAATATGCTATCTGTTTTCAAATCTATGCTTAAATTTTAAATAAAAAAGTGAAATTGAATGTGTTTTAGCTTTTAAAAATACTTTTCTCTTTTCTTGCATCTCTATGATGTGTAATTTAACACTGAATTGTATCTTAGTTTACCACTGGTACAGTAACATTTTTTATATTTGATTATGTGAAATTGAATGTGTTTTAGCTTTTAAAATTACTTTTTTCTTGCATCTCTATGATGTGTAATTTAACACTGAATTGTATCTTAGTTTACCACTGGTACAGTTACATTTTTTATATTTGATTATGTTACAAATGCTTTGAAATGTATGCTTTCTTTGCTGTTTGGTTTTAGCAATTAACAGAAACAGTAAAAGAAACAAAAAGCCAAGGAGCAGATGTAACATTTGGACTTTTGTTTGGCTGGCATGCTCAAGATGAAACAATTTGTTTGGCATGTTGTACACCTGATGGTTTTCATTACCTGCCATTTTCCATGAGTGAATGTATTGGTTCATTCTGTTGTGCAGCTTCTTCAGTAACAGATGAAAATGAAGTTTTCCAAATTTGTGAAAAAGTTCTGATGCAAAATCAGGTAAATTTCAATTCTATTTTTCTGCAAAATGTGGTAAAGTTAGTTTCGTTTTTGAAAGTTAATAAATGTTTCACTTTGTAAAATGAGAATTTAACTTGTAAGTTAGTTGATGATGGCTATGATTTTGCTAATTTCCAGAATCTTGCATTGCAGTTCAGTAAAACAAAAATATTTTACACCATGTATTGAAAAACCAGATATTTTAGAAGGCTGAAAAATATTAACTTGTCAAGATTCTTAATAAGAAAAGGCAATTACAAATGACTTTAGACTATGAATTCAAAACTAAATTGGTTGAACAAAGTTTGATAAGTTGCCACTGAACATTGGTTATTTTATCAGCTGTCTGTTTGTCACTTTTATCTGTGGAAATCCCTTTTTTATATAATACAAGTTGGATTGAAACTGAAACTTCATGCAAAGTTGAAATTCCATTTTTATATATTGCATGAAAGTAACTGAACCTTGAACTTGATGCCAAGTGAATTGTTTACCAATGAAACTAAAGAGTGGATGGGAAAGTGTTAAAAGTACCATCTTCCAAAATATACTTACCTTCTTTTCAACTTACAGCTATTTCACAACTGTCAGGGTTTTTCCTTTTCCCATTTAAGTACTGATGTTATTTTTTTCCCCTTGCTTTAGTCTTTTATGCCCCACCCAATTGCCCTTGGCAGTGTTAATCTTGTGACACTATATATCTACATCAATTTGTCCTCTTTACTGGTACTGTATATAAGCAACTCATTCAAATAATGTTATCTCTCTTTCTTGACAAAACATTTAGGAATGGGTTTTTAATTTTTAAAAAAGTACTGCAACTGTTAAAGTCCTAAGGTGCAATTTTTGCATTGCTTACTTGACTTATGATAATTTTTTTTTGTTGCAACACAGCATTTTCAGACATGAATTACTTGGTTACTGTATCTGTCACAGAGGTTAATCAGACCTTCCCTGCCCCACCTTTGACATCTAGTGCTGTTGCTGATGATTCTGGAGGGATTTTAGGCTTAGTTTTCCTGGCACCTTCATTTACTAGCTTGGCTTCTCATGAGACCAATTTGGATTAGCCATTTTAAGCTTGTTTACTTCAGTTAGTACATGGTGAGAGGACCTCCCAGGGAAGGTTCTGTTTTTTAATTTTACCTCCTCTGGGATCTAAACATCCACCCCAATGTTTGCTGTGCATGGTGACTCATGAAGGGGAGGAGAGGATCCTGGTGGTTGAGGGGTCCAACCCTAACACACCACTTTGGCCTTGAATTCCTGCAGATGCCCCTTGGGTCAGTCGGCTGGTCTACTTTGGCGAGTATTAACCAAGTAACAGTGTTGGATGTTCTCAACAGGTGTTGTGGACATTGTGCCTGATGCTGGTGTTTGGGTATAGTGCTCACGAAACCCTGGCGTTGCTGCATTGTCCTTGCATGACTTTGTGGTGCATCCCCTCGTAGGGCTCCATGGTGGGTGGGGTCAGTGGGTACCGAAATTTTTCTTTTTTCCTATGGATCCTCCTTCAAAACATTTAAATAAAATAGTGAAAAAACAGTCAATGGTTAAGCGACCACGTCTTGAAGACTGAACAGCAATCTTCAACATCTGTAGCACACGTACCTCATTTTCTTATATTACATTCTCTTTCCGAAAAACCTTTAGGGCAATTGTCCCCCTTTTTTATTCAGAAGGGACTTGCTGGATCTCCAAAGTGAGTAAAGAAGCTTCAATCTGGTGACATATTGGTAGAAACACCCACATCTTAACATAGTGAACTCCTCTTGCATTCAAAGGCAATTGAGGATATACCTATTGAAATTACACCTCATGCTACTTTGAATTCACCATGAGGAGTTATTGTTGAGAGGGATTTGAAGAACATTCCCAAGTCAGAGATTCTCTCTGGTTTCTCCATCCAAGGAATCTCTGCAGTGAGGTGTATCTCCACTTGCAAAGATGGAATTACGATGCCAAACAGTGTCTTCATCCTTACACTTACATCACCATGTCCACCTGTCTTCATCAAGGCAGGTTATCTTAATTGCAGGGTATGGCCATACATTCCAAACCCTCTCAGATGTTTCCAGTGTCAGTGGTTTGGTCACTTGAAGACATCATGCCGTAGTTCCTAGATGTGTGCTTGTTGTAGTGGCAAGGACTATGATGCCTATGAGTGTGAAATGGGCCCTTATTGCATCAGTTGCAATGGCTCTCACCCATCCTACTTTCATTCTTGCCATAAATGGTTGTAAGGAAAAGAGGTGCAGAGTTTGAAAATGATTCAAAACATTACTTATCCTGAGGCTCGAAAGTTGCTGTCCACCACTTCATCTGAGATGTATGCTGCTGCACTTTGTTCTGCTACTAAAATGGGAATGCAGATGGATCTCTCTGTGCCTCCAAAAGAATCATTGTCAAGCCAAATGAAAAGTCTTTTGACCTCCATGGTTGAAAAAGTTGATGAATCAACTTTAACATCTATCTCTGTCCGTAACATACATTCCAGCAAATCCAATGATCCACTTCCTTTGGTTCTGGATATGAACATTTCCTTGGGTACATCTTCTTCTCCCACTACAAGATGCAAAATGTCTCAGTCGCTGAAATCTTCTTTCTTTCAACAGCAAATATCTGCACAATCGATCTATGGAGGTTGATAGAGCTCCCTTGAAAAAAGATGTGATTTGTAAACAGAAGGATTCTCCACCCAGTTCACCTACACATAAATTAAAATTGTTACCTTGATACAATGGAACTGTTGAGGTTCACGTTCTAATCTGGATGACATCAAAACACTGATTGCTTCCTTCCATCCTGTATGTCTTTCCTTACAGGAAACATTTCTGAAACCTGCTGATACAGTCACTTTTTGGCAGTTTTCTTTGTACAGAAATGACAGGCTGTGTGATGGACAAGTGCATGGAGGGTTGCACTGTTGGTTGATTAGCATTTGCCCACCCTTTCTTTGCCACTCGATACACCCTTGGAGGCCGTAGCCATTCGTGTTTCCTTGGGTCATACCATCACTGTTTTTTCTCTCTACCTGTTGCCTGGAGAGACATATGATCAATTAGACCTTGATGCTTTCATTGAACAGTTGCCATTTCCCTTTTTAATCCTGAGGGACTTTAATGGACATCATCCCCTCTGGGAAAGTCCTGATATTGACAGGATATTCTCTGTAAAACTTATCTAGTTTTGGCAGATGCCAGGAGAATGCTCTGTGCCTGAATACATAATGCCAACTGGAAAGTTTTGTGGAGGAGGAATAATGGTCTGGGGCTGTTTTTCATGGTTTGTGCTTGGCTCTTTCATTCCAGTGAAGGGAAATCTTAATTCCACAGCATACCATAATATTCTAGAGAATTGTGTGCTTCCAACTTTGTGGCAGCAGTTTGGGGAAGGCCCTTTTTTGTTTTAGTATGACATTGCCTTCATGTACAAAGTGAGGTTCAAGACATGGTTTGCTGAGGTTGGTGTGGAAGAACTTGACTGGCCTGCACAGAGCCCTGACCTCAACCTCATTGAATACTTTTGGGATGAATTGGAATGTCGACTGTAAGCCAGGCCTTCTTACCCGATTTCACTATTGCTCTTGTTGTTGAATAGGAGGAAATTCTCACAGCCATGTACCAAAATATAGTGGAAAGCCTTCCCAGAAGAGTGGAGGCTGTTATAGCAGTAAAGGGGGACCAACTCCATACTAATGCCCATGGTTTTGGAATGAGATGTTCAACAAGCACATATGGGTGTGATGGTCGGGTGTCCACATAATTTTTGCCATGTAGTGCAAGTATTATGTGGAGCTCACTTTTAATTTAAGAAAATGCTAACTTCCAAAATCCAAGTAATGTGTTTAATTATAAATACACTTCTGTAATAATCAGTTTCCAGTGTCATTAGATACTGTTTTTGTAGAATTTTGCATAATTAGTAAATGACAATGTGTTTTAGAAACTTCACATATTTTACTTGACTAATATCTAGCTGAAAGATATTTGCAGATAAGGAAAATATTAGCTTAAAATATATAGTAGCTCGACATGATAAATATAAAACATAAAATTATCTGTTCATCACCTTTTCAGAAAATTAATTTTTTTATTCGAGTAAAAACCCTATCATGTGATGATAGTAACTATCGAATCATTTGTAAACATATTTTAAAATGCATTGCTATTTTGAATAGTATCAAAATATTACTAAAAAAGAATATTTAAAACTTTCGTTAAACCTAAATGCAAAACATACATAGAAATGTAGAATATTTTGTTAATAATCAAATGCATGCATATTGGTCAACTTATTAGGAAATTCAATGATTATCTACTGCATCTCTGGAATACCTGTCCCTTAGACAGAAGTTATGTAAATGCATGATTAAATGACAGGTTATCTTAGGACATGAAAAGTTTCTTTTCTTATAAATATTTGTAAAAATTAACCATAACTCCAAAACACAAAATCTGGAATTTGCACTTATCTCCACATGAACCCAACAAATCTTCATGCCAAATTTGGTAAAGGTCCATCAACAGAGGGTGAAGTAGTGGTAAAAAACAGAAAAATGTCCATAAAAACAGCAAAATGCAAAACTTCAAATTTATATGAACCCCTGCATGGATCGAATGAACCATCATATCAATTCTAGTGAAGATCCATACATATTCTGTGAAATCATTACATGGACATATAACAAAGAGTATTGTTATATTTATATAGATTATAATGATTAAAAGTTACATCTTGAGGACTTTGCAGTTCACTAATTGTAATTGATGAGATCATTCTATATGAATACAAGAATGCAGACTCTGGCTGGTCCAATATAAGGTGAAAAGGATGTTGGTATTATGTTACAGTACATTCCAGAGATGTTTAACACAAATAAAATTAAGCCATTTTGCTGTTCATGGAAGATGTCTGAGTAGTCTTTAACATTTTATTGGAATACATTTTAAACTTTTCCTGCACAATAAATAATAATAATTGTATTGTATTGTATTAGGATTAACATTAAGATATCTAAAAATCTTAAGTAGACGTGTGGGATCTTTCAAAATGCTCGAGTAATAGGAATAATTTGATGAGCTATTAAACAGCATTAAAAAAAATAGTTTTAGGTCTATAAAATTTCTTACATCAAGACCATCTACAGCCTGAGTTGGAAGAATTAAAGAACTGGAATCCAAAGCCTCAAAAGGTTTCTTTTTATATCAAACTAGTCTTTCTGTCAGTGAAGACAAGTATGAATCATAAGACAGCGTAATGATCTTCTATTCCACATTTTAAAATACATTACAACAGTCTCATTCCACATTTTTCACTAACTCCAATGATTCTTGAATGGTCTTCAGCAGCGATATGAAATCGGGCCAAGCTCTTTGTGTAAAAGACTGATTAATATAGCAGAGTAATGTCTAAGGTTATTTGAATCTCTCAAATCTCCTAGTTTTTAACCTATGTAACAACTAAGTACATTGATCTTGGGAATAAAAAACACCTTTTAGACAAATACTAACAGTCTTCTCTGAAACTTTTATCTTAACCCACCTCGGGCAAAATTGAATCTAATGTGACAGATCTACATGACACTTAAGTCTGCATAAGAGTGTTTGTCAGTTCAGAATGTAGAGTATTCTTAATAGTTGTTATTTAGAATTGTTTAACAGTGATGAATATAACAACTTCAGTAAAAAAAATGAAATTTTCTATTTCATAAGAAAAAAAACTATTTGTAATCTTGCAGGTAGAAGAATCAAGTCAAGCTGTGTTGTTAGGAGTTTGGTTGGATTCTTCCAATCATACCAAAATAGTATGTCAAAGTCATTCTCATTGGTTTGGAGGTAATGCCAATTACCTAGAAATAAACTTCAGTGAGAGTGATACAGTGCTCAAGGACTGTATAATAGTGAGAGCAAAGGGAACATTTCCATTGATTTTTGAGTTTTCTGAAACAAAAGGTATGCATCATGTGTAAATATACTTGAATTAGTTGAGCAAATGGTATTGCACACTTGGATGAATACTGCCTATTCAATAGAAACTAGTTTAAACAAGTTATGTAAAATAAGGTTTCTCTGTAAAATAATTTTGAGAAGAATGTATTTATCTAATATACACATAATGAAAAAATTATTTAATATCAAATTAATTTACTCAATTCAGTATGTAATTGCTGTTTCTTAGCCCTGAATATGCAACTTAATCAGACCAAAATCTCTAAAACATTGTGATATTTTTACATCATAAAATCTGCTCATACTAATTTTTCACTTTTGGTTGTTCTTTTGTGTAGAAATTGGTTTAAGAAGTTCCAAAACCAGCACAAAACCAAAGTTCAAGGAATTCAAAATTAGGCAGTCAAAATGATTTTCTATTACTGCGTTATACACCTAGATAACATCCAGATAGAATAAGTTAGAAATAGTCAATAAATGTAGGTAGTTGTATTATTCAGAAACAAATCACTACAAAAAAATAGTGTTAACCACTCAGTTTTCATCACTTGCTACCACCCCTGAATCATAGCAGTTTTATACATCACCTTATAAAATTGTTTAAAATGTCAGAAACATTTAACACAATCTAAATACCCTAAATGATCTCTAGGATCTGTAATAGTGTATTTCCTTTTTGCTGGAGCCTTATAACTTCTTCAAATGTATAAGAGTTAAGTGGATGTTTTCAGGAAAAATTGGAGACTGATCTATATATTAATTTTTTCATGTCACTTCATCTTGAAAATTTTCTAGAGGTTCATTATAAAAACAGTCTGTAACATCTCATTTCCATATTGTATGTCTAGAGTTGCAGGCATCAATTTTTTGTTTTGTTTTTTAAAATTTTATGAAAAATGTTTTATTATAATATTATGTGCTAGATTCATATCTGATAAACTTAACCTGCAATGACTTAACCTTCTTTGTGTTTAGATTCTTATTCTCAACAACCATGTGACTTGATTCTGATTGCTCATGACATAATACATTAACTGCCCATCGTGTCCAAAGTTTTCCTTCTTCCACTTTCCATATGACTTATGGCACAAACTCTAGAAAAACTACTTAACCTATGCTTCCCACCTCAAGCCAGATGTTTGTTGTTGACAGTCATTCTGTAAATTTTGTGCCTGTGTTTATTTTATATGAATTCAAATGATAATATTAGTCCTGATGTTAAAACTAGTTTCTGAAGAAAATTATACAACCCCTTCAAATTTTTAGAGGCCTTGTTCACATTGTTTTTATTTAGTTGTCATCATGGAAATTCCTTTGTAGCATTGTCAACACGTCAGTGATTTTAATAATGTATCATCTTGTAATTTCTCATCTGAGTTTCCCAATTTTGTGGACACTAAGTTTAAGAGATATCTGCCTTTCTCTCCTATTGGTATACAATGGAATGGAGTGATGAACTAGATGAATCAATTATCTATGAAAATTAATTATATTAATTAGTTTCCCACAAAAATTCAATTAAGTTATAATTAAGTCGATTAAAGTGACAAAAAATAAGCAACTGACCAAAATTAGTGTTTCTAGTTATTACTATTTTCAGTTATTCTATTCAAATCTCACAAGAATGATTAATTAGTTGAACATAATCAAATATTGAACTTGATGGTTGATAAATTATCAAATTTCATTAAGCACCCAGTTCTAGTGAATGAGCTTAATACTTTTTTTACCAGCTTCATTTCAGCTCTTTAACTAGAAACAGGAATTGTCTGTCAGTCTTCATCCTGAATAAATTTCTTCTTGTCTTATTTTATGTTTCTCCAGTATGTATTATTTTAAATCTTGAAGGTGTTTCTGTTAGGTTGAAAACATTAGTGTTATGTTAGATGTTTAGTTTTTAAATCTGTTTATCTTCTGCATTTTAATGTTTATGTTGTTTCTGATGTGTTTGAAAATCAGCAGAATATCAGTGTTTGTTTTACTTTCTTTATGTTTGTCATGAAAACAGCTATATTTTTCAAGTTATAGACCCTTAGATAATTCTTGGGGAGGGGGGAGTTCACAACATAGTTGCCTTCTTTTTTTTCACCATAAATTTTCTTCTTTGCATGCTATGGTTCGTCTTATTTTGAGACTCTTCCTTAATACAGTTATTGGTTATCAGCTACTTTTAATCAGGACCAATTTTCCAGTTTGCAGTCATAACTGATTTATAAATATTACAATATGTTTTCTGTGTTTCTTTGACACTGGCCTATTGTTCTGTGTTGCAAATTAATCATCCACTCTTCACCTTCTTTCTTGCATTGTTCTGTCTTGGAAATAATTTCATTCAATTTTTACACCAGAATTAGTTCATTCGGGTTCTAGCTTCTCTCTTTCTTTTTTCTTCTTTTTTTCTTGTTATTGAACACATTGAGAGATCTGTCAAACCTTAATTGTCCTGTTTTCCATGATTTCTTTTCATACTTCTAAGTTTTCTTGGCTGTGTTTCAAATTGTTGCTCTTTTACTATTTGAGTTGCCAAGTGGGCAGTTTTCTATTCCTGTTTTTTTTTTTTATAGTTTCAAAAGAAATTAGGTTAGAGAACTATGATAGACTTACTCAATTATTTCATGGGATTTCACATTTAAAAATGGGAAATAAGAGAATGTTGCATAAGTTTCTGTGATGATGAAGGTGGATATCCAAGATGCTAATTTTATATTTTGATTCATCCATAATCTTACAATTTTCTTTACTTTCCTATCAAGAAGTAGCTTATCAGTTCTTTGACCTTGAACCTGGTTTTGACTTTATTCAGTAATTATGTGGATGACTAGATTGTCCATTGGTCAAGATTATTTCAGTTGTGTTCAGTCTCCAACTCCCACTCTACTGGACTCTAGTCTTGGCTCCTGCTTTACTTACAGTATATATTTTGAATCAAGATTGGAAAGATCTCTTTATTTCAACCTACTTTGCATTCCTTCACTGGTACTAACCAGTGTGTGTTACATGATGTATTACATTCTCATCATTGCTCAACTTTGGCTGATCCAACCATAATTTCCACACAACACATTTATTTGATATAGATCTGATCCCATTACAACCATGAGAACATCTTAGTGACATTGACTAAGATGACTAGTTCATGAATTTCACTGGGCTATTTTACATTGAACATTCTGATCTTGTCTTTCTCTTTTTCCTTTTTTCCTTCCACATATTTGTTTCATGTTTATTCAGTGTCTTTTATAACACATTACAAAACTGCATTATCTGTGACTTTTCAAGATTTCGTGGGAACCATCAGTCTCTTGTCTCTGTTGTTTACAGCTTTTTTGCAAACTTTTTGTTTTCAACATTTGGAGCTCTCTTGTGTATTATGGTGTATCTGATCACTTTAAGAGTAAATTTTGGATTTTATCTTGTCACAAGTTGAATTTGCCAACGTCTTCAGTTTCAGTTTTACAGATGTAGTTAAACAAGTTCTGCAAGCCAGAATGTAGCTGAATTCAAATATGTTTTTAAATGTTTTCTGAGATCACATTTTTATTTTTTCAGCTCAGATATTCCATTTCTTTCCTTTGTTGCTACTCCAATAGAGGTGGGCTCAACAGGTAAAATAAATAATGATTATTAAAAGGAACCTCCACAGTCTCTGTCTCTCTCCTAACAGGATACTCCATGCTTATGTGGTTTGTTCCAGTCAAGACTCATGTGTTTCCTTTTATGTGTGTAATTGTCCTAGAAACTGTTCACCCACCCACTTTGTACTGGAGATCTGTAAAAGGGTGATGCCTTCTGGAAATAGACAGAGGATGCCATTTGATGGCAGATAATGTGTTAGCATTATCTTTTTACACCTATATGCACCCATCTTTGCATAGCATTTTGAAATACTGTAGATATGATGACCATTTTCCAGTTGATGTTTCATAGCTGGCTCCAACCAAAATGAGTAAAGCATACAGTTTCATTTTTATCCATAATCTTACTGCCTTACATGGTGTTCCTATTGCACTTTCCTCTATTTGAGGATTACCTGGTTTTTAGTGATTCTCCATGGGTTTCTTCTGCCTAGTTCAGACTTTTTTGAAATTTAGGATGAGGGGGATTTTAACCTCAAAAGTGTGTTCAGTTCTTTTTTTAGTTATTGATTTTTATCACTGACATAAGAAGATAATGCTTTTTATTCTGACACGAGATGTTTCTCCAGCCACTACCAAGGACTGCTTTAATATAAATGTTTGTTTCCCCACATTTCTCCATACTACCTGAACAACTTTTATATTGTAATTAAATGACCTTTTAAGGTAAAGAAGTACTTTTCTGAAAAGAATGTTTATCATCAGGTGTCTGCATTTTTTATCCAGTCTTTATTCATTTGGATTTTGCATACAATCCATTTATAACCTTTTAATTACAGGTTGGTGGAATCCACCTTGCTCTTAACCAAAAAAGTATCCATGAGAATAATTATACTATGATATTTGAAAATATATGCATATATTTACAAAATTCTGCAGATTACTGGTAAACATTACAAGGCTTTCATACACTAAATGCCAAGCTTCTGAATTAAGTATTAATTTTTTTTAAAGATTTAACATAAATGTTTTATTTCAGAATATTAACTATCTAACATGCAGGGCTTTAGATTGGTTATTCACATGTCGTATATAGAAGTAAGTGTATATAAGGGACCATTTACAATAATGGAAAGAGGAGAGCAGGGCCACTGTGTACATGAGCAATAACTCAGCAAATAGAAAAGATAGGAGATTCTTATGTTTATATTATAAATTTTAGTATTAACAATTTGAGCTCCTAATTCATACAGAACCATATATTTTGTATTTTGATGTCAAAAACATCTAATTTCAACCAGAAGTAGATTCAACAGGTGACACAAAAATCTATGTTTAGGTGATATTTGTTTAAATATTTACTTTTAAGAAATAAAATAATGTATAATATGAAAATTTGAATTATAGTCTACAGTCTCATACCAAACTTAGCTATAAATTCATAAAATAGCAGTACAATAAAAATTTGAATGGAAGTCAACAAAAGCTGTGATATGACCTTTCACTCATGAATAGTATGGAAAAAGTTAATGTCATTGTGGTCTAGATATGTTACCTTTACTGTTTGAAGCTCATATTCCGGAGATCTATTTGTCTTTTATGATGACTTTCTTCTTTTTCTTTCTGTCTCAGTGCTGTTATTCTTACAATATTTCAAAGATAAGTGTATCAAATTTGAATTTTACATTTTTGAGAATGTAAATTAATTTAAAACAGATACTTTCCTCTGTAATACATTCCCACCCATTTCTCTACAGTCAGCTGGAATGTGTTAGGACATTGCAACAAAGAATTCTAGATTGTGGTGCAAAAGCAGTCAGAGCTTTTATAGTTTACATATTGTTTGTGCAATAAGTTGTGAATGGTGGAAGAATAGAGAAGTTTAATAAAGTGATTCATGTAATGCATTGCCTCAAGATTTCTAGTGGGATAACAGTAAATATATAAATTTACAAGACTAAAAATCTGGCGTTCAGTTACCTGGGCTGGATACAGCAGATAGCCCAAAGTGGCTTTGCTCTAAAACTAACATTGCATATCTGAATAACTAAAATGTACTTAGTTATTGGTAGCAAAAACTGCTATAAAAGGAAAGGTTCATAATATTTCAAATTTAAGTACCTGTTGGAAATTCTATTTTAATTCCAAAAACCTAAGGTAGTAAAATATTAGAGAGATATTTGAAGGCAGTAATACTTGAGATTTCTGTGGTGAAGTTTTACTTTTCAAACTCTTCTTGGTTTCTATATTTACTGGTTATATAGTCAGAATACTGTAAAATGAATAGTTTAAGGTTATATCATGTGTTAGAGAATAAAGCTGTATTTCTAAATTTCAGATTAAAATGAAAAATAAAATAATTTTTAAGTCACCAATTTAAAGAAAAAATAAAATTTGATATTTCATGTGCACTGTCATTATTGCCAATATGCCAAGTAAATTATGTTTAGTTTAAGTAACTGTTTTAAAATAGATAAATTATGTTTGAAACTTTTTATTTAGTACATTATTCATGTTAACACTGCTGTATTTAATTTAACTCAGAAAATTTGTTTGAATTAACTGTTACCCAGTAGAACAGCAGTAAGTCTGGATTTACAATGCTAAAATCAGGGGTTTGATTTCTCTCAGTGGACACAGCAGATTGCCTGATGCAGCTTTGCTACAAAAAAAAGCACGCTCACACATGCACTTGAATTAACTTTAAACAAATATTTTTGAACATAAAATATTATTAAAAATATTACAATCAACTGACTGCTGTTGTACTGACAAGTATTTAATAAATATAGTTTTTCAACTTTTTATGATTTGAGAATACTTATTATGAAGTTGTTATGATATGATTGATTTTTTTTTTCCAGAAGCCCTAACATGTAGTATAACTGCTGTTGTTGAAAAAATTATTTCTACATTCAAAACCCATAAAGCCTCATTTCATCTAAGTAAGTCCCTTTACCTAATGGAAGAATTGGCAGCTGTGGATAAAAGAACACTTAGTAGTATTAGCCACATGATTGAAAAAGAATACGGCATTGTTAATGGTCAAGATAAAATGAAAAAACATTCATTAATAGAAAAGGTATGTTTTTTTGTATACTTTTATAGTAGTTAGAATAACCCTCAAGCATGCAGGTTTGATAATTCTATTAGTCTGATGCTGAGTTCATTAATTAATGTAAATGTAAAAGTATTCAATACTGCTATGAAGTATGAGAGAAATTGAAAATAAAACTGCAGATAAATATTTCAGGGGTTCTAAAAATTATGCAAACTGTACAATGGACAAAAGTATTATTGATATGAATATCGCCTTGCATTCTCATTTGTCTGAGTCAGACTGATATTAACAGTTAACAAACATATCTTGAGTACAAATACATTTATAACATATCTCTTGTGTACCTTTGGCTAAAAGCTTGCTACATTTTGTACAGTAAATTCAGAATTACAATTAAAATTTGGTTGAGGAAAGAGTAAACTTGGGTCATAATAAACATGTTCAACTTCTGAAATGTTTGGTTTGGTAAGAAGGTTCTTATTTTTTATATTAACACATTATAATATTATGCTACAGCATAGTAATACTTAAGATATGCTTACAGTGAAGGTACTGAAATTGAAACATGGTTTTGATTAATTTTAAATCAGTTTATAATGTCATAATTGGTGAAGTATCTGGAAGTTATATGTGATATTCTGTTAAACGTGCTAAAAATCAGAAAGCTTATTATAATTGGCTTTTACATGAAATTTTTGGTTTAGTGTGTCTTATGCTTTTCATTATTTGCTTTTGGGGTTTATTTTATGATTGATTTGATTAAGAATAATCCTGCCTATCAATATGATTTGTAAGTAGTTTTCTGAATTGTTAAGTGTCTGCATATACAGTTCTACTTTTTGATTTTGAAAGGAGTTTAATCACATTTAATTTAAAGAAGAATATTAGCTCTTGTTTTACATTGTTCTATAAGTATGTTAATTTATAAGGTGTTAACCCCTTAATGGCAATTTTAAATTACAACTTGACTCACAAATATTCATTTTATGAACTACTGAATGATTGTTGTTTAGAGTTTTTCTTCTATTCTCTGAGAAACTCTTGAACATTATATTTTGAATTACAAACTTGTTTTTTTATTCTCTTTCTGTTTAAGCTTTATTCAATACCACCAAAAACAAACTTAAAAATTTCATAATATGGTCAAGAATGAAAATAATACATTAAGTATTTGAAATATTTTGTAATATGTATTTCTTTTTAGATAAGTTATCTTTATGCATAATGAAAGTTAAAACATTGTTAATTTTTGTGTGATGATTTTTTATATAATCTTTCATTTATGAAAAGATTTAAAACTGTAAGTATTTTAACAAACCATGAAGATAAAATTTAATAAGAACATTTTATGTTCACCCACTGAGTCTTAATGATTGCAAGAACTAATTTTTTGCTGAAATTTCTAAACATGGAATTTTTTGTACTTGAACTCCTTTAATTATTTGCCTATCTTTAACTTTAGAATCAATTATATTGTCCTCTTTTATTTATGATTCTTTATGGTGTATTTTTCATTTGTAAGTTTTTAACTTATATTAGAGTAAACTGATTCTTTAAAAAAAAATACAAGATGATGGTATGTTGTTACTCAGTGTTAAGAATGTGACTCCAAGATCACCTTAGAAGAAATGTTTTGCTCCTTAGCATTCATGTGATTTTGTTTAGGATTTGATAATGTGTACTTTTTTGAAATTTCATGGTATTTGACATCAACAGATTATTACATTAGCACTGACACCTTTTAGTCCACTTAGTTGCTTTCTGAAGTATTCTTGGACTTACAAATACTTTTAAAAGATTGGACTTCTGTCCTTTGGCTTGGTAAGTAAATTATCTTGCTTCATGTTTTTCACTGACTGTTTATATGATACTGAGACTTCTTCAATTGAAATACTTATGTTTGTACTTAACTTTCTTTTAAGTACAATCCTTGTTTAGCAGAGATTGTACTGCACATATTACATGTAGATACTGTTATTTTCAGAGATAACTTGAAACCTGTAGGAACAGTATTAATGTAAGGAATATCTTAAAGTAGGAAAAAGAATTAAGGAGGAAAGACTTCAAACAACAGTGCCATGAAAATATAGTTTTCTGTTATAAAGTGCATTTTAATTAAAATATTATGATTACATTTTCTTGTGTCGAAGTGATTGGAATGTCAAAGAAAAGTGACAAAGTATTTTTTGATAATTACAAATAAATTTTTATAACAGATTAGTGTATTATTAATGTTAATATGAAGCACCTGCTTTGGAACATTGTTGGATTTCTAAGAACTTATGAATGAAAGTAAAGACAAATGTGTAACAATATATTAAATACATCAGCTGACACCAAATACCATAGCTTATCTGACCGCCAGTGAAATGACAGACATAGGAGGAGTGAATGAGACATTATTTTTCTTATTCAGTTACTTGAACAACAGCTATTATGTTGTGAACTAGATTAAATGGCAAAATTTAAATGTTACAGATTCTCACATATTGTTATAAAATTTACTTAACAGATTACAATTGTTTTCTCTACCATTTTTAACTTCCTAAAGCAACAGACTTTTATCTAGTGTTAAATATTGCATACATATCAAACTATACTATTTCATGCAGTTTTGTAAGCATTTTCAGTCTTTCTTGGTACTTTTGATGTGGACTTTTTGTTTTCAGATGTAGATAGACTACTAACCCCCCTTAAACAGTGGTAGTGTTGTAGGTACAGGTCATCACAGATGTAAAAAATTGTGAAAAAGTTTTCTTAAACATAATATTTAGCATTTTTATTATGAATTTTGAACAAAGTATAAAAGAAAATGTAAAGAAAATCATAGCAAAGACTTATTTATTAGAAGTTTAAATGTTTTTTAGGGTATGAAAATCACAAAGGCATTCTCTAATGCACAGTGCTACTCTATATTCTTTACACCAGGTAGTCATCATCTTTTGCATCTTTTCTTTTCTTGCTGTATACTTATATACATGACATTGACTTTGTCCACTTTTTCTATCTCCTGATGATGGAAAGCTTTCTAAAAATTGCCAAGAAAATATTTCTTTTCCAACAAGTCTATCAGAACAGTAAGGCTATGTCTTTTTGGGAAAAGTCTTCCTACCCTTCTATACCTTTTCATTAATTGGTAAAGTAAATTGTAACTAATATACCTCAGTGATGGCTTCTTGTCAGTTTTTATAGTTGCATGTTATAAGAATTCAGAGCTTCTTGTGCCACTTCACATGCTTACAAAGTCAATTAATTTGTCCAATTTACATGTTACTTTTGTCACTTAGCCTCATATTGACAGTTTAATCTAAAACCATATCGGGTTTTGATATTGGTTGTTTAGATTTGTTGTCTTCCTTTCGACTGTATTTCATTTCACCTTTATCATCTGTGCCAAGTGAAGTAACAGGACATTTGTCTTTCCATTGAAGTGCTAAAAATTTTCCCTTGCTTTTTTGTCTAAACATCTACCTTCTTCAGAGTTGCAAATTTTGGCATGTTCTTCTGATTAGTTCTAACTGCTCCACAAAAACCAGTCTCATTTTCAAAGAGAAAGATGCATAATTCCAGACTTGTATAAGAATCATAAATATATAATATGTGACCTTTTTAAAGCTAGTCTTTCATCAATTGCTTGACAACTGATCCTGAAAATCCTAATTGGGGATATTTGGGGATACCTACATCACTTGCAGTATAGATTATTATATTTATTATAATTCCTATTTCAAAATCACATAATACAAAGATCTTTATTACAGATTTATGATACTTGGTTGGAATGTATTGCTTGAAAACAATATGACCCCTGAAAGTAATCGAAGGTTCATTGATAACTACTTTTTTAAATGGAGAAAAAGATTCTTTAGCTTTATTCTTCACCACTGTAAAACCTTCTTGAAATTTCAATAATCAGTCATTTGCATTAGGTTATTCAAAATGCAAATATCTAAGAATCTCCCTGAATCAATCTCGAGTGATGTATTTTAGAAAAATTGGAGTTCCTATGAGGGGATCATTCTTCCAATAATTAGCAAACACATGCTTTTTTTACATGTGGCATAAGTATCCCCAGAGCAAAAAAAGTGTACATTTCCTCAATAGTTGTATTTTCTCATTTCTTACTTCATGAAACAGAGGTAGTGTTACTTTCACTTTCTTCGGAATTCACAAAACTCATAATATCTATTTGTATCTAACAGAATGATTCATTATACTTTGATCTAATATAGCTGTAAAAAATTCATATTCTTTAAATTAATCTGTGAGCCTAAATTTATCTGTGAGTCCACCAATTTCTACTGTCAAAAGAATGACTAAATGGATCAAAACTATGACACTGTATCTATTGAGAACCAGTGGATTCTGATTCACTACCTAAATCATGTTCAGAGCTTGAAACAATTGAATTTTATTATGATGATGATGATGAAAAATCTGAAAAGTTTTCTTCCCCATTGGAATAATTACCATGTTATAATACTTCAATTTCATCTTTCGATAAAAAAAGTTTTGCTTCATTCTCTTAGTTGACATTATGCTTTTAGTGGGTACAGTCAATTATGGTGTGAGGGGGTTGCCAACTAATATTTTTAGCCTGTATCATCAGGTGCTAATAGATGTACTGAGTGCAAAGCATGCAATCATTAATTAATGATGGCTGTCATTCAAGGATTAAATTATTTTTTTTATGTCAACTTCACTTGGTGATTGGTGAATTTTGTAATTTCATGAAGGATTCAGATATTGGATGTTGATTTCATTTACTCATATAGATTATAAAAAGAAAAATGGCAATAACTAAATCAATTTTGTATAAGTAGAAGAAATTTGTAATGAGAGGTTTTCTTTTAATGTGGCTCAGTTGAAAGGTGAAAGCTGGTTTATTATTTTTTTTTGTGTACCTAATTCATAAAAATTCTAATCAATAAATAACTTACTGTTTTTTGTTGTTGTTTTTTCTGTTCAACCAGAGACCTTTGTCTTTTAATATCACGATACAAGCAACTGGTCAAGAGTCTCTCTCAGATAATTCAATTTACACTCCTACAATTCATTTTCAGAGAAGTAAGTACATATTCTAACTATCCTTTGAAGATGTGTAACAGAGTTTTTAACATCGTGGTCTTCATGATAAGAAAAAAACTTTTTCTTAATAGTGCTTAAATTTTAAAAATGTGTCAATAAACCATTGTATATTCATATCATTTAATAGTTTGTTTTTGAACACTGGTATGTTTTAGAGGTTAATTTGTAGTAATGTGTTCTTATGCATATAGCTAGGATCAAAATGTGAATGCCATGACCTTGTAGTGAGTTGCATCCAAAATGTGATTAACTTTATTTCCAAGGTAGCATGGAAAAATAGTTTAAAATTCAAATTTTAATATTGTATGAGTTGAACAGAAACTATATATAAATTCTCAGTCTTTTCTTACATATGTTACTTGATTGTTATCAAAATTGCCCATTTTATATCATTTTTTTTCCCATAAACTCGAAATTGTACTGTAACTATCTCTGGGGTAAAATGTGAACTTGTAGCATTTGTTAGTCATCTTGAGGTAATGAGATAGTGGTAATAAACTGAAATTGACTGCTGTTTCCCCTTTGCTCATTCTGATTTCAGGAAATTTGGATAATTTTCTTGTATTTTCTATTGGAGTATCTACAAACAGTAAACATATAAACAGTGCCTAAACTGAGCATCAGTAATTGTCTGATGGAAATACGAATGTGACTGACAAAATGACACTTGATGGTAAAATTTAAGCTTTACAGTACTAGCATTCAAGGTTTGATTCCACATGGTGGACACAGTAGATAGCTTGATATGATTTTGCTATAAAACAAATGAGATAAGTAAGACATCAGACATTTTGTCAAGCAGGAAAATTGCATTTTAAAAACAAATATTTTGAATTTTTGAATTGCTGTTTCTATTTTTTCATTTTACAGCTAACTTGTTATTTTAAGAAGCATTAGACAGTGTTGTATTATTAGCATTTCTTACAAATAGATTGCCAAGATGTGCATTTTATTTTCTTCATTATAAAAATCAGTATACACCCACACATACATAGAGCACTGGTATGAAAAATAACACATATAAGAGTTATGCAAGTAATTTAGGTCATGTTAATTTCAGTTGTAGGCTTCAGTAGATATTAATGTAAAAATTAACTCCCTATAGGCACATAAACTTGTTTAGAATCTTTTTATCAATATCTAAGTTGTTCAAATGTTATGAGGCTCTGATATATAGTTCTCTGTATATTTACATGTATGTGTGTGAAATACTTTTTCATTATGGATATTTCTGTTGAGATAAACCTAACTTTTATCTTGAAATACTAAATAAAAATACAGTTCATCTATGAAATAAGAATAAAAGACTTATCTGTAGAGTATACCCATCCTTAGTTATGTTTACAAGCACAGCAGGGGTAGACTCCAACTTTATTAACAGGAATAATAAAATAGTTATATCTTGTTCAATTACAAAATATAAAACTCATTAAGAATAAAGTACATTCACAAATTATAATCTTAATAAATTATTATATTAAGATGTTACAGTGTATTTAAAGGGAAAACATTTTCAGTTTATATTGAAAATAAAAATTTCTGTATAAAGACATCTTAAAAGTATGTGCTAGAGAATAAAAAACATTAGAATCTCTAATGATAGCAACAATAATACTGTTTAATATTATAATTGGAAAATGAATTCTGTAGTTGTAAACTGGAAGAACCCCTGTTGTAAAATGTATATCCTACTGATCTCCAATGTGGAGAAATATGGGAATATTTAAAATGTAAATTCTTGAGTATTCATGATAGGCATGTTCCATATAGAAAAAAGGGTGGCTGATTCCACATGGTGGACACAGTAGATAACCTGATATGATTTTGTTTTTAAACAAATGAGAAAAGTAAGATGTCAGACATTTTGTTAAGCATGAAAACAAAAAAACAGTTTGACTCACAAAGGGTATAAAAGAGGAAATTAAAGAAAAGCATTGTATGTACAAGTAGCTTAAATTAGTTGCATTAATGAGAGATGTGAATAATTATAGAAGATGAAGAGAATTGTTCAAATGGAAAATTAGGAAACTGAAAAAAAGGTTGTCCGAAAATGTAAAAATAAACAGTATGAATTTCTTCAAATATATCAAGGAGAAGCAAAATATAAGTATAAGAGTAGAATGTTTGACAAATAAGACCAAAAGACTAGTATGTGATAATTGCGGATGGTTGGGCTGTTAAATCCTACTTTTTTCCAGTTATTTTGTAAAGGAGATTTAACCATTTTTTTTTAGAGATTTCACAGTATCTTATGGTTATTTTCAATCTTTAGTGAAGTAAATTTATTATCACTGTATGCCAATAAAATTGGCATCACAATGTGGTTTATAATTGAAATGATAATGTTATGTATGATGTAATTTCTTAATTTTAAATAAAATATTGTAAAAACTACTACATGTGTTTGTGTGTCATAGCGCAAATCTTGTTGTATCATTGCACAGCTCATTTTATTATGCTGACCATACAATGTCTAGTGGTTAAGAAGTTAAAAACTCAGATCTCTGATATTTATAAGCTTTATTATAAAATAAAAAACTCGTGTTTTTGATTTGCTAAGGTGATATATTTTGCAAACTACTTCGTTTTTTGAAACCTCTTGTTTATTTGCACATACTTCTCTTGATACATGTTTATAATGAATGGAAAGAACCTAAAATCCTATTAGTTCTATCACTATCAACAGCACATTGCTTGGATTATTTTAGAGACTGATTGACTGTTGCAACAAGATTTCTTTCTTTCATGACACTATAAAGATTATTCCCATCGAAATTATATTTCAAATTATGATAACCCACATGCATTATCTTGCATTTATTGTAATTTAAACCCATCTGCCACATGTCATACTAAGTCTAAATGAATGTTTATGTAAAATGCTAATCTTTGTAATTTACTCTGGGGGTTCATGTGAAAATTCTAAAGAGAGAATCTCACTACTAGCTGAGGTAACATAATTTCTATAATATTGCATTTAGAGACAAAATAATAATTTGTGGAAGCTTTCAAACAATTATTTACATTTAGGCTGCAAGTATTAACAGTAAGTTCTTCAACTATCACTAGAAAAGAAAAAATTACTAACTTCAAAATTTAGACTTTGTTAGGAAAATAAGGTCCATACTCAGTAAGTAATAAAAGTTTTATGTGTTTGGCTGACAAATACAAACAGTTTTCTGATAAAGTGAGAGTGATTGAGTGTTTTGTTCTTCAATGATGAATCTTAATTATTGAACTTAAAGATTGTAGCTCTAAGAAGTAATCTTAAATCTAGTATTTGTAACTTAAAATTTCTCAGCTTCTTTAAGGTTCATTTCTGCACATATTGACAGTTTATTTACTTACTGTAAGACCTTGAGTGCATATATTAAGACATTTGATGTAAGTGACAAATTCACTTAAAATGCAAAAAAGTTTAAGAATAATTTTTGGAATCACAATGATAAATATTAGGACTTGCGTAATGATTATGGTAAGCTGATTTTTGAAATGTTAAAAAGTTTTCTTACGTATATTTGTGTACTTGTATAACAATTTATGTAAGGATTAACAATTATTATCTGCTCTGATAACTATGTTGGCAATGTGTACTGAAAATTTTCAAAATTTTAAAAAATATCATGTCTACAAAATCATAAATAAGCTTGTAAACATCAATTTGTACTCTGTAATGTGTATTAGAATAAATTCCGTATAGAAATTGTAATATTCTAAGTACAATAAATTGATAACAAATTTCATAATTGAACTTGATATTCTATATGACTTAGTGTTTTTAAATAATCAACAGAATAAAATTTATTAAATATCACAATTTTACTTTCTTCATGTTATAATAACCAATTTTGAAAACAGCTTTAACTGTGTGATATGTTGTTTACTCTTTGTAACCTTCTCACTGTGGTAAAGGTTTTGTTTTCATAGTTAAGTAGAATACAGTCATTCAAGCACTGTTTATTATTGACAAAACTATATATACAAACCTATAGGCATCTAATATTTTTAACCAGATGAGATGAATTTAAAAAAAATCAAATTTTTAGGGTGTTATAAAGCTGTCACTGTGCCCTTACCAGTTGACGTTATTGCTGTGCTAAAGCAAGAGATGACTTTATCAGAAGTTAAGAATACATTAGAAGATAAAGCTTGTGATCAGCTTCTGTTGTTTAAGGATTGCCTACAGAGTTTTATTGAGGTAGGGGATATTAAATATTAATTTACTTTTTTAATATTTACTGAGAAATAGTAGGAACTAAGGGTACTAACTCTTTAAAGACATGTGGTCCATGGGAGCAAGGGAAGCAGTGCTTCACCAATATACATTAAAAAAATTTAATTTTTAAATATCAGCAAAATATGACATTATGAACTTGCAATTAATTCACATGGAAGCACTCTACTATCTTGTACATAATCAGTAACCACCTTGTACAGGCAGAAGCACTGTTAGGAAGAATCTGGACTACAACTCTCAAAATGTTTCCTTTTTTAGTTGATTTCAGTTTTTTCCTTCTAGAAAAGGCTTTATTTCTATTTTGTTACATAATATATTCTGTAAACTATAAAATGCTTCTAACATGAATAATTTTGTGAATAAAAAATTTCAAATTCATAGTTGTATTTAAAAAACAAACATATCTTGAATGTTATGTTGGCCTTTTCTATGGCATAAAGGAAGCAATTACCAGTTCATCTTACTTCAAAATGCATGCAAAATTGGAACTTATTGACAATTTATAGTCTGTTTATTAAATTATTTAAATTGCTAAAAATATCAGTAAAATAAATAATTTATAAATAAGTTAGTGTTTTGTTACTAATAGTTACAAATATACAATAAACAAATCAAATATAATAAGAAAAAAAAAATATTGTTAATTTTCGTGCAACATTTGGAAATTTGTTTTTTTCATGTACTCATGCTCATGGCTGTTTGTTACCTTTCTGATATCACATGATGTTCAAAAGATGATAGGAAAAATTGTAACTGTATTATTGAAAGCTTATTAGTGAACAAGTTTGGTACTAAGAGTTTTTGCAATAAAAAAAGCATCATCAGAAGTGGTAGACTGGTGCCAGCTCTAAACCTGACTGGAATAACAAAGCAGTACGTTCAACAATTCAGTGTAAGCCAATGTGATAAGACATCTTGGTTAACTGCTTGTCCTAACTTGCAGAAGCTTTTCTTCTAGTTGTGTTTATTTACCAGTGAATTTGAGACATGGAACTCAAGTGAATTTGATGATTTAAGTAATATGCATAATACAATTAAAAGACATAAAAATTCCTACAGTCATATATCTTCAACTCTGGGGCTAGCTAGATTTGTAAAATCATGGATTGAATTCCAACTAAATAGCCAGTGTAAAATAAACGTACAAATATGTCTTGTTTTTATCTTAAGTATGATTAATGATTACAAGTAATTAATTTTATCTTTATTGGTTGTCCTGTATACATTTTTTTTTATTTTATATAATCCATTTTTTTATGTTTTCGCATCCTCATTAGAACAAATTACCACACACATCTGTTTTGCTTTATATGTAACCTTTTGACCTGATTATTTTTTTAGTAGCTCAGTTTTCATTTGTTTTTTGTTTCTTTTTCAATTTTGAATAGAAATTTCATTCTTTTTTGCCTAACTTTGAACTCTCTTGAACCTATATTTTCCTTTACAAAAATAACAATAATATTAAATGGTATTGACTGTGTGCATTAGAAGCTTGGCCTTGGTAGCTTATCAAAATTCTCTGCAGAAATTATGACACTGTTAAGAAAATGAAACAAAGAAATAGGATATACTGTAATATGATTTAGTACTCTGGTGAAGCACATAGAAGCAGTACTATCTCACATTTTATGAGAACTTTTTCATGATTTAGTGCTATTGCTTCTTCCTTACTAAAATAAGAGTCAGGGTAACTATTTATTCCTTCTGGCTATGATGGTCTTAAAACCTTATGAAGAACCTGTGTTATCATATTCTCCCATCAGCTAATTGGTGAGATTGACAGAGTTTACAGTTACCACTTTTGTGAGTCATGGTATTTAGACAGTTGACTGAATATAACAAATTTATTATTTGATGTATCATTTATTTTCTTGATTTATGAGAATTTAATCTTTTCTTGTCCAGTCCAAGTTCTTGCAAACAGCTAGTCTTATTTTTGAATCTTTGCTATTTAATATAATTTCACAATGTCAGTATTTTATTGAACTGTGAACTGTTTTAGTTTCTTGTCTTTTTTTTAATTCTAGAAAACAAAAATTCCTGTACCTGCAGCTTATCATGTATGGCCAAACACTTTATCATTCCCTGTAACTGTTGTTTATCCAGGTAATAAGGAAGACACTGAACTTGGTAAGTTTACCTGTGTACTAGTATTTCTGTATAAGCAAAGAAAACATTGGCTGCTTTAACGTAAGGGCTGAGTATGGCCAAGTGGTTGGCATGCTGGACTATAGATTTGTGAATCCATCTTTTGCATTCCATTTAAAAAAAAAAAGTGTGCATATACATACTCGGCACTTTGAAGCCACAGATGTATTATAAGTGTGGTGGTCAAATTTCACTGTTTGAACAGATAAGAGTACCCCCAAGAGCTGAAGGAAATGTAGAAAATGTCTCCAATGGAATATCCTTATCATGCCAGTAAAGTTGGAATCCATCTGGACCATCCAGGTTAAATATTTTATCATTAGAGAACAAAACCTTCATTCACTTTTCTACGTCCCATGTTTGGTGCTACTCAGCAAATTTAACCGAGCTGTTTTGTGGTGTGGAAGGAGGCGTAGCCTTTGAAAACGTTTACGGTTTTTAAAGCCTTTCTTTTGTAGATGTCATCTTATTCTTCTTGAGCTGCATTCTGCGTCTGTGAGGGCTTTATTCTGGTTCGATGATCGGCTGATGTCTTGCCGGACAATCCGTCGAATCCTCGTGCTCAGAGCTGGCAGAATTTTTTTGGGCCCACCACTTGAAATTCTCATTCCGTATCCCTCAGGATCTTTTGAGAAATTTGCAACAGCAGTTTTACTATGCCCTATCTCACCAGCGATGGCACATTGAGAGAGACCTTACTTTTGCAGCTCAACACTTCTGCTATGTTCAAACTCTGTCAACTTTTTAGCCTTTGCCATGTTTTTACCCAATATAACACAGGAGATGTCATGACAACACTAATGCTTGAACACAAGTGACTAAATTTCGTTATGTGTTACTGATTAACGCTTTGTTTCAGTATGGTCTTCAACTTTTGACCAGCTAGTATTTAGGCTAATTTCATAGTGTTCACATTTTTCCTATTAAATGCTAAAAAAGTTTTTTATTTTTAATTTCCCTTTTCTTATTTTCATCTTTTGAAGCTCTAATCAAATAAGTGGTTGAGTCTAACAACACAAAATGCATATTTTTTCTTTATGTTCATTGGCCTTAAGATTTTGGCTAGCAGTATATGTGTGTGAATACTTGTAAGTATTGCACAACAGTTTAGCTAATTTTATCATCTAAAGGAGAGAGAGCCTAAATTAGTATATCTTTACCTATGGTTATATTATTTTGTACAGCTCTTCAGAGAAGGGCAAAAAAAGAAAAAGTGCCACATGTAAAAAGCAGTAATGTAAAATGAGGGTGTAAACTAAATTATAGAAAGGTAAAATGTACTGTTGTAAAATAGGTATTTAGAAGTTTAACCCAAACAGCACTAAATTTACACCATCTATTATTTGAAACCTTTTTTTTTTCACAAGCCTCAGGTGAAGAAGAAAGAAATAATAATTTTTAATAACTTTATATTTCAAACCCACAACATCTTGCATTTATAACTACCATTCACCATATGCATGCATTTGTGTGAAGGTTTATTTTGCATAACCCTTGGTATGTTGTATTGGCAGTGATAAGATTACACAAAATTATTACTAGATTAAAGCTATTAATAACATTTAGGTGGATATATTTTTCCCTTCATAGGTATTAAAACATGTGTAAGTGATTTATTAAACTTTCTTGCTGCTAACACTGATGTACTTCTCTCATTTATGTAAGTTGATTGTTTATTAGATGACAGTGAACAAATCAATAAATTTATTTTCAATTAAAGGTAGATATATAATATTTTTCATTGTAGAAATAGAAGCATCAGATACGGTATTGTTCCACAACACATATTTCTTGATAATAAATTCAATTGAATATAATATTTTAGGTATATTAGTGATAAGCTGTAGAGGTGCTTGACAATTTAATTAACCTTAAGTTTTTAATTTATTTATCATTTAGGTTCTTATTCGTTTTTTCAAAATTATTTTATGGTGATTTAATACTGATCTGTATTTGTTTTGCTTTGTTTTCATAACCTAGTTATCAAGAATATTATTTTAAGATAATCATTAATCATATGTAGAGTGAAAACTGAAAAGTTCCCAAACTAGATTCATGCTTTTATAAACAATTATGTTTCAAGGATTTTTTTTCACTTTCGTATAATAGTATGTCACAATTAAATGACACCTAACAACACGAGTAATTTTGAAAGGTAAACTTTTATTATTAAGAAGTAATGGTGAAATATATACCTTTTTAAAGGGTTCAGTTATGTTATTTTTAAATGTAAGTTACTTGCTTTTGTGTTTTAAGTTTGAGTTTTATTTTAGGATGAAAAAAATATGAAGGAACTTTCTCATAATCTCTGATTTTAACATGAGTAGAAAACAGTAAATATTCTTCTTTAATGTTTGGAGAACCCAAAAATATGGCTTAATAGTATCTGCAGTTGTTCTTGAATTTTGACACTTATTTGTTCAGGAACATCAACAACTATATCTAGAACTAATGTATCTGTGTTAAGATTTTAAGATTTTTCATTGCTGTATATTCTGACATCAATGAAATTATTAGAATTAAAATATTCATAAACTTGACTTTGAATCTACTTGTTGCTTGTGATGGCTGTGTGAAGTCTATACAGTATGTCTTGGGGAGGCATTTAAAAATTACATCAAAGTATACATTGAATGAAACCCAGAGATCATTATATACTGTTACAGTGTTCATTAATTTCTTCTGTACAACACACTTAAAGATTTTTATGTAAATGTTTTATAGTTTCATACAGAGAAAAGCTTCACAGAGCTCTCCTTTTACAACTGGACAGACCTCAGCTCCGTCGCCAGAATAGTCATAGATTTTCAGCTTTAGAAAATGAAATTAGCTATTTAAGAAATACTCATGTTGGACTTTGGATTCCAGAAGGTATTAAACATCAGATATTTTAATAAAGTATTCTTTGTCACCAGAAATAAAGTTAGTTCAAAATTTGAGTATTAAATGAATTAAAGTTCAGAGTTTAAATTATTATTCTTGTTTGTAAAAAATAAATTCTACTTTCATTCATACAAGGATTATTTGGATTTATTATGTAATTTTCTTTCTTTGTCTAAATCTGTTTTGCAAGCCAGTGTAATTATGTTAATTTTTATTGTGAAGTGGCTTAAAGCTCATTGTACAAAATTGTTTAGGATAGTATGAATGCACAAAAATAAAAGTTTTAAAAATGTTTCTTAGTGTCTTAACATTTTACTATTTCACAACTGAAACATATTTTAAAAATGCACCTACCAATTTTATAGTATGCAAAGAGAACTGCAGTGTAGTGCAATAAAGTAATAAGTTCTTTTTTACATATTAATGTAAGACATAATCAAGAAAGTTATTTATATAAATCAATGTAAGTTGAGTGTGGGAAATTACAAGAATAGTATGAACAGACATTAAAATTAAATTGTAACTAGCTTGACAAATCCTGTGTACTCTTTTTCTTTTATTATTATTATTAAGAATAGAAAAAGTTTTGTTAAGTCACTTACTGACACATAATGTTTTTGTAATGTGCTTGTTTTGTGGATTTCACTTTAGTGGAAACTGGGAAACTTTTTTCTTCAAAATACATCTTCTGTGATTTATTGATGTGTGGATGTGTCCCCAATTTGAAATATATAGAATAATGTTTACCCTATTGGACTACTTAACCACTTCATTTATTTATTTATGTAGGAAATGCAGGTGATTGAAATTTACTCCTAAAAATTATGTATGCATTCATGGAAACTTTAATACAGGAGAAATGTAAGATTCATAGCTCTAGCAGTCCAGTATTGTTGTCATTAGGAAGCTTTGCATTGTAACTAGTTGATGATTTTGTTCAAATTTTCATAATGTACAGGTATAAAGTAATAGAGAAACATTCATTTGACAAATCTTATTGTTGCACAAAGAAAATTTGTATTTTTAAAAGGTTTCACTGAAACTGGGACAGAGGAAGCTGTTTTTTTTTAAATCACAATGCCCTATATAACACCCCAATTTTATTGTGTTTTATGAACAAGACAAGCATGGACTAGTGTTTAAATTGCTCAGACTATGCAAGAGTTAGTTGTGGGAGTTGTTCACTATAACTAGATGCTTGCCTCTTCTTCTGTTACTTCAAATGAGGGATTGCTATGGGGTGGTAGCTCTAGTAAAACTGTGTGAAATTCTTAAACAAAACGTTGTAAATATGTTTGTACTTTACTAATCAAAATTAAATTCACATTACAAAAATTTAAATGACACCACTCATATATTTTGTCACTGATAATCATGATTTCAGATGTTTACATAACATTAAAAAATGAAGTTACTTAGAAATTTTAATTGTTGTTGTTTCAACATGTTTCCTACAATTTTGATCTGAAACTTAAGATGGACACACCCAGTTAGTCAGAGGAACATACACATATCATCACTACATGCAAGACCACATGGATGATGATGGTTGGGGCTGTGCCTATCGTTCTCTGCAGACTGTTGTATCGTGGTTTAGGTTCCAAGGATATATTGACAAACCAGTTCCTACTCACAAAGAAATTCAGCAGGTATCTAAATTAGAAATTCATATATTGTCATAATCAGCAGAAAATTGTTTGATTAAAAGAAATATAATAATTATTTTAACATTTTTATGTTATAAAATTTTGTTTTGTTTTACATACTTCCCACCATATATCATTTACATAATCTGATAACCTACTGTATATAACAGTTTAAAAGTCATTTTATAATTTTTTTCATTTTTTAATGTAGGCATAACTTCATTCAGTTTGCAAAAAGTAGCATAAACATAATTTTTTGCAGGAAACTATACTTTGAGAAGGCAATTATTTTACTGACATGCATATCATAACCCAAACCAGCAATGATAAAAAAGTGTATATAAACTTATGTAAACTATAGAGTATGTTCTTCATATGTTCTTCATACTTTTCTAGAACTTCCTATATGCCACTTTTGGAAATTCCACCATTTCTTTTTTGTAGTAGTATGACAAAAAGAGAAACTTGAAAAAAATTAATTGAGATGTTTATTAGAGTATTATAATTTAATATGGGCTCAAACAAAAGAGTTACATTGATCAGGTACATTTCATTATTTTAAAGTAGTAGACAGTGAGACCATTTTTTAAAGAATTTTAATACTCACCTAACTAGTAGAAACACGTTATGCCAAGCATTCATATACTATTTGAAATAGTCATAAGGAAATATGTACAGAAGTATGAATTATTTCAAGCCAAAAAAATGCTCAATACTAAATGTTGGGTGTTTTATTATACTTTCAGTTGTAAAAATCATTTGTATATATAGATTATTTTGCATGACTTGTTTAAGTAACTTTTGGTAATGTGATTCAGATATTTTTAAAAATTATACAGCACAAGTGTAAGCACATAATCATAAATAGTTTAATTTTGTGTACCGTTATGTCCTGTCCAAGAGCTTTATAATTTTTACAAACAGACTGTGAAGTGTTTAATATGTTTACATCTAAATCTTTTGTACACTGCCACACATGTAAACCTCAATAAGGAGACTAATGCTTCAGCTGTTCCTGCTTGCATTGGGTATTTTAACTTCTTGATTTTGCATTACAATCAAAAGATGTATTAAGTTTACAAACTTTGCCAATTTAAAAAACAAAAAACATGAACTTGCAAAACAAGGTGTATTATAAGAAAAAGTGATATCCTGAGTCTCTTTTGGGGTGTTTGACTTGTAGACCAACTGTCAATACATTTTTATGGATAAAATCCTCTGTGAATTTTTCAGAAATTTTATACTAGCTCAGTTAAGTAACTTTTATATTTCATTGGGTTCATAGAATCTATTTCATTATTAAAGAAATAAAAATATTTTGACATTTTGGCTTATCTGAAATTTTATTTTACATTGATATTTTAATGTAACATTTCAGGCTCTTGTAGAAGTTGGAGACAAACCTTCATCCTTTGTTGGTTCTAGAAAGTGGATAGGTTCACAGGAAGTCTCTATTTGTTTGAATCAGTTAATTGGAGTAAGAATATATGAGTTTCCCTATTATTGTACCTGGGATTTTGAATGATAGAAGTAAATAAAAAATAAAAGTACAGTTATGGTGTTTTACCTGACTTCAGTAGTTAATACCAAACTATTGAAGTTCATACTAATTTATAAACAGTAAAGGTCTACACAATCATCAATGTGTCTGGGAAAATTTGACATCAAAATGTAGATAATTAAATCTTAGTATTATATGAGTTTTAATTTCAAAAGGATATACTTTAAAACTCACTTTTCCCACTTATGTATATAGTGACATTTGTTCACTCTGACTAACTCATTTTTTATTTGTTTTTTTCTTTATCACCACTCTCTGATATCACATATTTAATATAAATTACCCACTTTAGTCTAGATATTACTAAGGTATAGTTTAATTTTTACAGCTTTCAATCTTCTTTGTTTAGGGAAATATAAACTAGAAAGTTGGACCCTCTTGCCAGGCCAATGTGTCACATCCTTCGTTACCCATATTTCTAATAATTCATTTTCACAATAGAAAAACTTAGTTTTGATTTACCAAATAATGTATAATGCTACCTTATTATTAGTAAAGAGTTTTAATTATTTCACCCACAAGTTGAAAGTTGCTGTCATTAGAGTTCTGACAAAGTAGTAAAAATGATTATTTTAAGGATAGCTTAATTGTAATAGACAAAGAGCATTGTTTACTTTGTGTGTAATATTATTTTGTGTCCTAAAGTGCATATTTGAAATAAATAAAAAATTATTTGATGTGCTAGTACCAGTACATTAAAAGTAGATGTAAGCATGCTAAAAAAAATCTAGACCAACCATGAGTAATAAATTACTTGTTTTTTATGTGTATTTTTTATTTATTATTATAAAAGTAACTAACAAGTAAAAATCAGAAAATTGTTTGATCAGTTATGAAAATAACAATAAAGAATTTTATCATTTCACACATTTACAAGTAGCTTCTGTGTTACATTATTCAATATGGTAGGTTGGACAACATATTTGCCTTTTTATTTACAGCTTGTATATCATAGGCTTATTAGTTATATGCAGTTCAGAAAATAATAAGGCAATAAAATTAAATAAAAACATTTAACTGTTATGAGCCTTAAACAATTTAGGATAAACAGTTGTAATTTTCTTTTACAATCTGTGGTCCCTCTAGAAGGAAAAAAAAAGTAAATTAAATATTTTTTGTTGTGGTACAAGGTTGATCAAATAATCTGAATTTGCATAGTGTTAGGGTAAAAAAACGACAGATAAAATATAAAGTTTTGCAGAAACAAAATGCATAATATTAATTTAGAAAGTTTTAGAAGTTATTCCAGTAAAATTTGAAGACTGTAAGGTGAAAAAAGTATTTTTAATCTTAACATGGAAATCACCTTGCACTTAAACATAATTTATTAGTATGTGACTTCTCCCACCGAGATTACCCATATACCTGTATGCTTGCTACTTTTTGCTTATATATATATATCACATCATAAGGTAAAACTTGTACTGACCTGCAACTTTGTACCAATATTTCTGATACTGTTCCCAAGATATATTCAGATGATAAGAGAACTGTGTCAACACCAAAGTTTATTCCACATTATTAAGTTACTAAGAACATATGCATTCATTGCATGTATGCATTTCCTCCTGCATATCAAAACTTGATTTGGCATTTGGAAATATTAGTAATACACATGATGAACTCATAAAAAATAAAATACTTTTACTTTTTAATATACTTGATGAATCGCTTACAAAATTCTACATTTACAGTGTTTAAACCATTGATGCTATAGTCGCTAAACCCTTATAACAGAAACAGAGATAAAAATAACTATTGTGTGCTAGTAAGTTACTTATAACTTGTTAACTAGGTAGAGAATGTTCCAAGTGTTACTTTGTTTTTGCATGTGTACAATTTTTTTTATCTATTTTTTTACTTGTTTTGATTATTTAATAATATATTTAATGTGTGAAATGAGAAAATAGAAACCCAATACCTTATTCTAATGATAAAATTGTTTCTGTAAATGAATGTATATGTACAAAAAAACTAGCAAAATATTAGAAGTGTATCAAATACTATACATACTGCTTTGTAAAATGGAATTTTTAAGTTCATGATTTATGTACACTGTTGATGGAGTTTTGTGTTTATTTATTTTATAACTGAATTAAAAAAAAAGTACATGTAAGAAAACTGTTTCTAGAAGAGAATAATCTTTGTTTTTATGTGACGTCAATGAGTAAAAGAATGTTGAAATATCACCAATGTGTCCATTTTATTTTTGTTTGGTAAAAGAAATTAGTTTTTGTAATAAAAATTTCCTGATATTTATATGTTGGGTGAGATATTTTGAAATATTTTTCAGGTAACATCAAAAATAATGTTTGTGAGCTCAGGTGCAGAACTAGCTAATAAAGGCAGAGAACTTCTTGAGCATTTTAAGATACAAGGAACACCAGTTATGATTGGTATGTTTGTTTTTGTATTATTTTGCTTTGCATAATAAAACAATTTCAGTTTACAAGTGGTAAATAATTATTGTTTATTTATAGTAAAACTTTTTTTTTTATTATTGGACTTTTCCCCACTTTTTTGATTGATAATGCTAGGCTTAATGTTCTTCTTCTTTGTTTAATTTCGCAATATATTTTACATATGGCTTAGAGCGCAGTTTAACCATTTAAACTAGTAAAGTATGAGGTGGGAAAAATGTGTCATGATGATATAGTGGTGCTTTGAACTAGTTAAAAAAAAAATTGGGAAATTAAAAATGATAGGCTTCTAGCCCAGATAGTATTTTCCCAAGGCTTTTGAAAGAGGTTAAAGATTGGATATGTGAGCCACTTTGTAAAATTTTTCACAGTCTTTGTGTAGTGGGCAGAGAGATGATTGTAAGTTAGCTAATGTAATTCCTCTTTTAAAGGGGGTGATAAAAATTGTTTCAGTAATTACAAGCCCATTAGTCTTATATCAGGTGTGAGAAAAGTTTTGGAAAGCTTGTTAAAAGATGTTTTGCAAAATCATTTGATAAAGTTAAGAATTTTATTGGATATTCAACATGATATTAATTTGGTGTGTGTGACTTTCCAGAAACTGTTTGACAAGGTGTTACATAAAATGCTTTGGAAAAATATCTCTTGGTGTAGAGGATAAGTTAGCATATTAAATAATAGAGTGGTTGGATAGGAGAAAGCAGAGGGTTGTTATAAATGGGGTTCAGTCAAATTAGCTTAATGCATAGTTGGAGTATCTCGGGGCTTAGTCTTAGAACCTTTGCTCTTTTTGATATACATAAGTGACATGGATGAAATAATAATCAATAAATTACTTAAAATTTTAGTCTTGAATGTTGCAAACTGGGTAGAGGTTGCTGCTGATTTACAAAAGAATTTAGATAATGTAGTGAGTTGAGTAAATAAATGATAGATGAGTTTTAATTATAATAAAGGCAAGATAATGCATGTGGGTTATCTTAATCTGAATTATAAGTATAGTTTGGATGTGAATAACCTTAACAGTGTTATGGAGAAAAGGGATCTTGGCATCACAGTCAAACAGCTTCTAAAGCCATTTATACAGTGTCCTGTTGATAGTGGTAAACAAATAGGATTTTAGGTTGTATCTACAGAAATATCAGTTAAAGTCTAAAGAGGTTATAATTTCATTATACAGGTCACTGGTTAGGCCAAATATGAAATATTGTGTTCACTCTCAGGGGTCTTTTTTTAGGAAAGACATTGTGTTGTTAAAAATTGTTCAGAGAAGGGCTATTAGAATAGTGCCTGAGATAGAGAGGTTGCCATATGAGGAGAGGCTGAAATCTCTCGAATTGTTTTGTCATTAAAAAAAGAAAAGAGTTAGGGGAGATCTTATGGAGGTTTTAAGATTGTAAATGGAATTGATAATGTTGATGCATCATCTTTTTTCATATTTAACAGTAAGAATAGTAACAGTAGGGAACACAAATATAGATTATGGCAGGTTAGGTGTCATCTTCAGCTAAGACAGTTTAATATTTCTAACAAGATGGTTGGCCTTTTGAATGGGTTGTCTTTGAATGTAGCAAGTGAATATAAGAAAAAAGTTAATATGTATGTGAATGCTAATAGTTGACTTTAAGGTTTATTTTGGTTTTTTTAGAATAATTTTAATTCAGAGGATGGAACAGCCAAGATTGACCAGCAGGTCCCATGTTGTCCTAAAATATTGTTAGTTATGTTATGTAGTAATACGTTTGCTGCACTGAGAATTAAGAATCCCATAATTAATTGTAAATTATTGTACTTCCTTTATATATAAATGCTGTTATTTGAAATACTGAGATGTAATAGACCTTATCTAAAACAAATTAATGAATGATTTTCATGTATATGACATCTGAGCAATGCTCTTTATCAAGTATGGATTTCAGCCAGAGATGTCTGAAAAATTTTGTAACTTCCTTTCTTATTAGCTAGGAGGTTTAAACAAAATAAGACTACTCATCACCTGTAATTCCTGATAACCCTAATAAGATGCCTCCCAGAGTGTTAGTAGTATGATTGAAAACTTATAATACTAAAGTTCAGTGTTTGATCTTTGTTACTGGCATAGCATAGAGAGGTCATTGCAAAACTTTGTGCTTGAAGCAAAAATAAACAAAAAAAACCTACTAAAGTAAATCTTGTAAAACTACATCTGATCACGTTTAATCATCAGTCACATCCACAAGTCTTAAAGAAATGCCTAGAAAATGTACAATATCTAAATGACCAAGCTGAACATTTATTTCAAATTCTTGTTCTGTGTGAAAATTTTGAGTAGATAATTTAAAATTTTATTGTCATAATAAGTTTTAGTAGAGTTACTAGTAAGTGCACTATATCATCAAAATACTGATAGCAGAAAATGACTGTTGCCACATTTATAAATTTCAGAAATATTCTATCAACTCCCTATTTAAGAACTTGCACCAAATTTTAAGATTTTATAATGTGGTTGCAAAATAAATTTTTGTAAAATTTGTGGAATTACTTTGTATTTAAGTTTAATGGTTAAAATTTATCACTTTTGTTGATAGGAAGGACTAATGTTTTTCAAAATTAAAAGTAGAATTAATGTTTAAAATACACGATAAAACATTGTGCTTTTTGAACATTGGTTTTATTTTTAATTCTTAAAATTTTTTGCACAAGTTACTGTAATTGAATCTTTCAGGACTACTTTTTCTTCAGAAGATTAAGTAACTTTGCTAAGAAAACAAGCTATCATCCAAGGCTTCATAATAAAAGGAACTCATTAACTCTACTCATTTTGAAATTATTCCACATGTACAAACACACATTTATGTGATCAGATTTAATACTAGTCAGTGTTTTGTTATATCAGTTGTATTAAATAAACCACTAGATTGTAATCCTTAATTCTTGAAATCAGAAAATTTTATGACCAATCAGGAAGATTGACTGAAGGTACAATACTTCAGTCCATTGGACTGGCTCTGTACTGGAGAAAATGTTAACTAATTCCAAATGTATTGTGTATATCTACACAAAATATGACAGTGTTTTAGTTAAATATACAAGTTTTTAGTATACAAATCAGATGTTTTATAAATGTGTTTATACAAAAGGTGTGTCAATGAATTGTTTTGGTCAGTCTGACTTGATTTCTGATAAGTCTGAGTGTAAAGTGATACTCATCTGAATAATAAAATTACTTTTGCATGTTCCATTGCTAGAACCTTTGACATGCATATCTACTTTTTTTTCCAGTATCCTTGTATGTTGTACTTGGTATTTACTTTCCTCTACCATGAATTGTGGATATATCTGCAGTGTAGAATGAAATAAAGTTTATAACTCTAACATCAATGGACAACACCATATTGAATGGCACTTAAAAGGTTGCAGCATGTGCATTTTGGCTCCCACCTGTGAACACAGGATTAACAAAATAGAAAGTTTGTGAATTATAAGATATCATCTGTTTCTAGAACTTTTGTGAACCACTACTATAGAAAAACAACTATTGCCATAACCACAATAAATTTCTTGTAAATAATTTACAGGCACATTTTATTTTGTTACCCAATTGTGCTTAAAAAATAAACATTTATTTTGTTATAAATTAATATCTTTCTTGAAAATTTCAGTAATTTTTTGATGACCATTTTAAAGTTATAACAAAAGAATTTTAAGTGAATGAAAAGTTTATTTGACACCTAAACTTATTTTTTATAAACCATCTGATGGGTTAATGACTTTTAACATATGTGCCAGACGTGTTGTTTTTTATTTTGTTTGTTGCAGTAGCTATAAAGTTAGATATCAGAAAATTAACTGTTGATATAAAAATAATAAATTCTATATTAGTTTTATGAAAATTCATTATTTTGAATGTGGAATTGCAATAAATGAACTGTGAACACTAAAATTGGCTTAAACCATATTAAAACTATGTTGTTAGAAAATTTTAAGTTCTTTTTTTAGCATATTTCTAAGAAGACATGTTTTTGTTAAAATTTGTTATAAATATGCTCTCTCTTCAATGGCATTTGTTATTTCTGTCATGCAAAAAATTTATATAGAAACTTATAAAATAAGCACTACATAAACATTAATAGAATTGCTTTTGTCAGTTGTAGTTGTCAATTTGATGTCCTAACAGATAAAGCCCCACATTGGGGATATTAAGTTCATTGTTGCTTTACAGTACTGATTTTGTTTGATTGTCTGTTAAGAATAATGTAACTATATATTTATCATTCCATCTTAGGAGGAGGAGTATTAGCACATACTATTCTAGGCATCAACTTCAATGAAGTCACTGGTGACATAAAATTTTTAATTCTTGATCCTCATTATACAGGAAATGAAAACCTTTCTACAATTCAGAACAAGGTAAAAATAATGCATTTTTAAAGGAATAGTATTTCATTTGTAAAGTAGTAAGAACTGAGACAGAATATTAGCACTCTGGTAACAGTTTTTTGTGTGTCAGCCATTTAAGATTAAGACACTTCATTCTTTGTGCTGAAATTTTTTCTTTCATAAAATGTTAATGTAAAAGAAAATTTATACATATTTTCAGTAATAATTATTTAACTTTTCAGGTCCTACTTCATTTAGAAAAATTTACCCCATATTTCTTTTTGATATATTTATATAAAAATACACTACTTAGAAATGGCCCCCTCAATAGTGTCCTATATGAAGGATGCTATGTGTTTGTCAAAAAACAAGGTCACTTTGTTAGAACAAAGAAACATGGCATATATATTATAAAATTCTTTGCATTTTTATATATAGTTTTGATATTTTATGACAAAATTACAGTATCTGAACTTATTTCTGTTCAAGTAGTAACGAAACACTCATTTTTACAAAAGTGAAATTTTTTTTCAAAGTTATAGCAGGGTGTTCAGAAAGTCCTATTCTGGTTTTAAAAGTTTATAAGAACAAAACTGAAAAAGCAAAAATTATACAGTTTTCAGCACCTTGTTACTTAATTAATGAAGTATTGTTTTTGATTCACAGATTATAATCAGGGTGTCCAGTTGCTAATGTTTGATGTTCAAAAAAAGATGGGGACTATACAGGAGAAAATTCAGTGTGTGCACTTTATACATGTAAAAATGTAATATCTTGTGTTGGTCTTTGTGTACCTTTGATCTTGGTACCTAGTGTTCTCTTGAAGCCCAACAAATATGCTTTTTAGTGCTGTGTTGGAGCATGTCCTGGACATTAGCAACTGTTTTTTTTAGAAACACTTGGACATTCATTTCAAGGCAGGTCAATCACAGCTCCTGTTTTTTGAAAATTGTGAAACCACCTTCTAATGCTGGGTTTGGAGGGAAGAATCTTACGATATTTACAACTGTAATTCTGTAGAATAGTTGTCACTGATCTCAACTCTTCAAACCAGATGACACTTTGAGCTTTCTCCTGTATGATCACCATCTTCATTCAAAAATCAATTATTAGCAACTGGACCCTCCAATTACAATCTGTAAATCAAGAAATACTTCCTTAGTTAAGCAACAGGGTGCTAAAAACTGTAAAATTCTCTTTTGGTTTTATGGTAATTAACTTTTAAAACAGTGTTAGATATATAAGACTAGTGTAAGTGTTATTATTTAATTTATTTGGTGATTTAATATTTAATTTACTTTTCGTAATAAGTGAGTTTAAAGTAATTATTTTAAAAGTGACAGTTTGTTTGTGTAACTCTTTGTGAGTTGGACATTATGTTTGCAATTACATTGTTAAGGCTTTATTTATATTGTTAATATCACATTACTTAAACCTTTGCTATTTTTTTTCATTACCACAACTAAGTATTGTTAAATCAGCACCATTCTTGTACTTTACAGAAAGTGTGATGCATTGGTGGTCAATATATGAATATAGGCAACCAAGCAAGTGCAAGTTAAGAAACAAAGAAATACAAAGTAAAATGAAGTCAAGTGCAGTTGAATCTGAAAATTAGTTAGTTAAAGAAAACATGAAAAACATGAATTCAGCTTATGTGTGAATGGTTAGCCTTAGCAATTAATATTTTAAAGTGAGTTTCACAGTTTAATCGAGATAAAAAGAATTTGTATTGTCAAAGGATTTCTAAAGTAATTGAATCTGTCTGTGTGGACTTTGACAAAAACAATTATTTAATGTTCAGGATACAATAGCGGAAACCCACAAGGTAGCATAAATGAGTCATTCATTGACACTATTGCAGAGATTTGAGTGTAATCATTACGATTTTGGTGTATACATTACGACTATAAGCTCATAGAGACAAATATTATGACTTGTTGCATCTCCCAAATTATTATATATTATATAGACCTATACAATAAAGTGATAAATTGCTCCCTCAGGGTTTGAAAAAGGGGTGAAAAGAAATTTTCTAGTGAGATACAAATAAATTTTGATAATAAATAAAAGACATAGTCCAAATGACTACTTGCAATAATCATGTTCGTGCTTGAAATGATAAAAAATATTTGTATCTCCGACGTCTACCAATAGTTTGAGTGCGGTGCTTCTCCATACTGGGTACGTGGGGGAATCCATAGTTACGTCATCAGTGCTTGTCAGCCAATCAGCGCATGCGTAGATGGGTATTTCTCGTTTTCTAAGTGGCATAGAAACACCAATACAATCGTTCACAATCATGATTTGTCTACAATCATTACGCTCAGTCATTTGAAATAGTTGGCATCTCTGCTATTGTGATAAGGTAAGGAAAAGAAAATGTTCATCTCGTCAATTGGATTCTAAAGTAATTGGTCAACCTAAATGGACTTTTGACAAGTAAAGAGAATTATTTGAAGTTTGAGATACAGCTGTGATAACCATACAGTAAGGAATTTTTATACATAGTTTGACTTGTTTTGAATACATTATTTGAAAACAAGTGGATTGTGTGCTGTCCATTAATTGTTGAATTTATCGCTAAGTTGCAGACACCTACTTTAGAAAAATGAGAGCCCATACATGTATATAATATCCTGACAAACCAGAACAGGACTTTATGGGCATTTCGTAAAATATTTTAAGTGCTTCAAAAATGATTAAATTTTGAGTTAAACCCTTTTTCTTTTGAACTTCAAGAAAGATATGTGAAGGTTATCATAAGTTTCTTGTACAACTTCCTAGAAAAATATGCCTATAAATAAAATATACCACAATTAGTAAAATTTTCTTAAGGTACTCAAAATATAAATTTAATCAAAACAAAACTTAGACTAATTTATGTATTTTTCTTCAAATAAAACTTGTAACACATTTTTTAATACTTTGAGAGATATGTATATATAAAATGGGTATAGGATTTTTATTCAAATGAAAATTTAGAAACATTACAGACTTGGGTAAACTAATTTTATGCTCTTTAGTTAGTTTTTGTTTATATCATCATGTTGGGTAGAAAACAGACAACACATTGTGTAACTTTCTGCATACAAACACAAAAATATTACAGGTCTATGATGTAAAGATAATGTGATGTTCAATATCACTGTATTTTAGTAAAGAGTAGCCAAAGAGTTGGCAGTGGGTGGTGTTGAATATCTGATTTCCCTGTACTTTATCTCTTTGAAATTACTTCTTTTGATGTGTATTTATTATATTTCAAAATTTAAATTTTTTCAGGGATGGTGTGGCTGGAAGGGACCAGAGTTCTGGGAAAAGAATTCATTTTATAACCTTTGCTTACCACAGTGTCCTCATGAGATATGAAATATGTATGTTTATGTATACAAAGGATTTTGTGGTTTCCTATACATTTGTGTATTAGTTACTTGATTAGAGTATAATATTTCTTCTTTGTATATTTTCAGCTGCCTAATGAACTAAGGTGCAGTTTTGCCTATTGCTAAGCTATGAATTTATCAGGAAAACTGTGATGTTTTGTAACTGACTACTTTTTGGTATATTTGAAGTTTTAAAAGTGTATTTTATACCTGTTAAACTTCTTACATTGTTCTTTTAATAGAGCAATTCTGACTGGTTGAAATGGGCTATTTTTGGAATAAGCAGTAACTTTGTCTTTTCAGTTATGATTATATATATATATAGAAATAATATGTTTATATATATATATCTGAAGTAAGGGGATTAATAACATTTAAAACTGTTTAGACTTTACAAAATGATTAAAATAAAAGATTGTCAACATCAGTGTCTGTCTGTTTATTTGAATATTTAAGACATAAAGCAATACATATATATATACGTGTGTGTGTATTATTTCAAGCAGATTTATCCAAAGAAGGTAAAAGTTTCAAAAAAACTTGAATCTCTACTTAAACCACCTCTTTGGCGGTGGGTGGTGATGACTAGCTGTCTTCCCTCTAGTCTTACACTGATAAATTAGGGACGGCTAACGCAGATAAACCTCGAGTAGCTTTGCGCGAAATTCAAAAAAACAAAATTCACCAACCAAATGCATTGACAGAAACCTATTCCAAAACATCTTTTCCCAGAACCAAAATACAATTGTAAGAGGTGATCTGAACAGTAAATATAAAAACTTTGGATGTAAATACACCAACACAAATGGAAGACACATACATCCTTGTGCCAATTTATTGAAACAAATGGTCATTTTACAATATTTTCAGCATGGCGGCTGGTGTAGGATCGCTGGACCCGCCAAGTTCCTTTGATAGTCATTTTTTTCACATAAACGGCGTCATTAGCTTTGTTTTGCAGTACGGTCGATCTATTTTTGGGACATATAACGAAATTTTGAGGAATATTACGTCATTTGAAATTGCGTTAGAAGGGCAAGGAGACCAGTCAAAAAACCTTTTACCAACTCAATTAAGAAAAAACGGTATCAATGGGGTCTGAAATACAAGAACAATGGAGGAAGGTGTTATTCATTGACGACACTCATTTCTTCGTACAGGGCCAAAGAAGTCTGCATGTTTGCAGATCTCCAGATAAGAAACTTCGAGAATCTCACATCAATCAGTTCATAAAACATCCCTGGAAGAAGATGTGTTGGGGGTTTTCAGCTACTATGGCGTCGGAGGCTTACATATCGTAAAAAGTATGATGCGAGGACCACAGTACATCGAAGTTTTGCAGAGAAAATTCCAGAATTGAAAAAGAGATTTCCAGATGGATCTGTCATTTTTCAGCAAGATCTGGCTCCGTGCCACATATCGAAACTTGAGAAGAATTAAATCCTATTGCAAATCTTTGGGCGATTTCTAAAGAAAGGGTGTTCTACGAAAGATAAGCTAATTGAGGTGTGGTACCGCGATCCAAAAATTAGTAAAAATTGCAGTCAACTCGTGGACTCGATGCCAAAGCGGATTAATGATCTTCTGAAAAATAAAGTGAGTAACTTTTGGATTCTCAGAAATAAAACGCAAAAAAATGGAAAAAATCGTAACTTTCCGTCTTGTTTCAATTAATTTGCACAAGGGTGTATTACAATTAATTGATGAAAATAGCATAGCCTTAAACGACAGCACACCTACTAATACTACGTTACGTATGCTACAAGTACAACTGATATCTTAGACATCTGAGTCATCTCCTTTAATATCAGACAAAAGTTATTAAATTTTAATGTGGGAAAAGATGTTGGCAGTGATCATCTACCTATATGGTGTGTCTTCAATCTCAACCCCCATAAAGATATAACCTTTAAACAAGACAAATTCGACTACAAAAAAGCAAATTGGCAAAAACATAAAAAAGAATTAGACATCGTATTTCCTGAAAATATTAAGTATACAGCCAATAACAAAACAGAAATTGATTGTTATAGTCTGATAATCACGGAGTGCCTACTAAAAGCAGCAATTGACTCTGTGCTAAAGCAACAACATAAAACTATAAATAATGCATGGAAGCCAAACAAACAACTAATAAAACTGGTAAAACAATTAAGACAGCTCATGGCAACAAGAGATAAAGAAATAAAAACACAAATAAACGTATCATAAATAAAATCAAAGCAGAAATTAAATTATTAAACAAGGAAAAATAGGATAACGTCTGCTCCCAACTAAATGAAAAGACTCGCCAACGAAGCCACAACAAGATAATACCCAACACTAAAACATAAAAACACATTAGCACACACCAACAAAGAAAAAGCAGAAGCTTTCAGACAACAACTACAAAACACATAACAACCCAGACATGAATAATTATTTTTACAATACAGTAAACAATCATGTAACAAATAACGCAGATTATACAAACCATATTTGCCATTCAATATTAACAACAATAACATAAATAACTATAATAATATATTGCTTACCAAAAAAAATCACATTAACAAAACTCAAACAAGCAGTTAAGAACTCAAAAAACAAACTAGGAAATGATGGTATACAAACAATTCTCGTCAAAAGAGGCACTCCGAAATTAGTTGATCATCTACTATCAATCTTTAATTTATCATTCTACTCTAGCTAGATCCCAGTTTCTTGGAAGCAAGCTAGTATATTAATGTTCCATAAAGAAGGTAAGCCAGCCAATAAACCAAACAGTTATAGACCAATCAGTCTGACCAGCTGTGCTGGTAAAATTCTTGAACGAATAATAAGTAATATACTCTCCACATTGTTGGAGATAACATCAAAATTACCTTAGGAACAAAACGGATTCAGAAAATTTAGACAAACGACAGATCACTTAGTTAGGTTAACTGAAATAATAATAAATAGCTTTAATAAAAAAGAATGCACTGTCGCTTGCTTACTCGACATCGAGAAGGCATTCGACACAATATGGCACAATGGTCTTCGGTTTCGTATGAATGAAATGGGACTATCGCGTGGAATTATTCGCTGGCTCTCTAACTTTTTGGAAAACAGACAATGTAGAGTAAACGTAGAGGGAACTTTCTCGGAGTTCTTCACTCCAGAAGCCAGCGTCCCTCAAGGAGGAGTGGTTAGCCCTATTCTCTTTATCATGTACGTGAATAATATGCCATTTAAAGATCTAAATCATGGACACTCGTCACAGTTCGCTGATGATGTAGCAATCTGGAGCCAACACCAGCAATAGCAGCCACAAACATACAAATACTGCCTTAAATATCGATTCAAAATAAACACAGCAAAAACTCAACTAGTGATATTTTCAAAGTCAACGAAACATGAAAAAGTACAACCACATATTTACATGAATGGAGCACTTCTCCAGACTGCTACATCTGCAAAATTTCTAGGATTAACGTATGATTCTAAACTTACTTGGACAAGCCATGTAAATAATATAAAAATTATATAAAATAATATAATATAAAAAGATTTGGCGAAGCATACATAAACTATGCTAACTGTTAAAAACAGTGGAGCAGCATCTGAAAACATCCTCAAAATATACAAAACCTATATAAGACCTGTAATAGACTATGCAGCTCCAGCATGGATTAACGTAAGCAAAGAACAATTGAAAACCAAACTACAGTCATTACAAAATTCACTACTTACGACAGCATATAGAGTATCTAAAACCACCTCTTCAAAGTTTATGCATAAATATTCAAACACACAAACAATAGCAGATAGACTCCTACATAATACAATAAAGTATTTTGATAAAAATTAGAAAAAAGATAAACTATTATACGAGCTCGATAGATATTGCATGTATGATAAAGATAGTCCTAAACACCTCTCCCCGATTAATTTATATATTAGATTATTAAGATAAATTATTTAAAAAAATAATGAAAATAAATAAATAAAAATTATATATAATAATAATAAATAAGTGTTATGGTGCAAAATACATGGACATTGCCCTGAAAGGGGCCTGAGTAAATGTGGGTTAGTCTGGTCCTCATGTAATAATTTTTAATATACTAAGCAGTTCACACTAACAAGGAAAGGAAGGAGGAAGAGGTCAGATGTACCTGACCCTCCTGGGTATACACGTATATATACCCAAACAATGAGAGAGAGAGAGTAGAAGTACTCAAATCACGGTAGGGGAGTACAAATAAAAATAAGGAATACTCGTCCACAACTGTCAAGAAGTATATATATGAAGATGAGGACGTCAGAACATGACATACGAGATCTATATTAAGTCTTTCAAATGGCAGAACTGCTTTTATCAAATGAGTATCTTCAAGTTGGTAAAACAGTGATTTGCATTTAGCAAAAATGGGAAAAGAGGATGTGACTTTGTTAATGAGGCAGGTTTCTAGAACGTATAAAATAAAACATGTGATGCACATCAGAATGAACCGGAGATGCGTGCAATTTTTTGAGAAAAACAGAAACTCTTGAAATAGCACAAAATACTATAGAAAGATTGTCTTCTGAACAATTCCCCAGCCAAAATGGAATCAGATGTCATACGAATAATCAGCTAGCTCAATTCGCCATCGCATAAAATATAATCTTTAGTCTTACTTGAATGTTTAGTATCAAACATGAAGGATACAAAGCGTTGATTCGCAAGCAGACGAAATTGGCAACCAACCAAAAAGTCGCCCCACGTTCTAATGGCCTCTACTATAGCATATGCTTCCTTTTCAATAACATGTTAAGTCTTTTCAGCACTGTTAAGTGTTCTAAAAAAAAAAGCACAACTGGTCTGCCATTCTGCAATAAAGTAACAGCTATGGCATTTTCATATGTGCCTGTTTTCACCATGAAGGGCATATCAGCTTTGATGACACCAACAACAGCCTTAGATATACTTGTTTTAAGCATTTGTATAGCATCCATTCTCTTTTTTTAACAATGAAAATTCCTTCCCACTAACTAATGGATTGATTTTTTCCTTGCTTACGGATCCACTTACTGCGGTATGTGAAAAATCTAAGCAAATGTTGGCGTGATTTAGCATTTGTGATAGTGTAAAATCTTGAAGAAGGCAAAGATGGTTAGGACCAGAATTTATTTCACCAGGAGATTAAGAAAGGTTAAAGCAAATATGTATTTTTTCTTTGTCAAGTTAATTTTTGTAGCAGCACGCCAAAATTTCCCAACATTCTCATCACGCTCTTCCTTGTTTGTGTTGCATGTAGTCACATTATCGATATATACTTAAGTCCATGCATGGTTGTTATTGGTGATAAAATCATTAACGACACACTGTTAAGCTGCTACACTATTAGTAAATCCCAGTTTGAACTGATGTAGATGTGAGCTGCTTCAAAAACCATATACCGTCAATCTATCTTATTGACCTCCACCTGATAATAGGCGATAGAAAGATATACGACACTGAAATACTCGTACTTAGCTATTTTATTAACAAGTTCTTCAATACGCGACAAAATATATGCTTCCAATTGTGTAAATCAGTTTATTGTCTGTGAAATTTCAACAATTAGATATTTTTTCTTGAGTTCCTTTGAAATTATAACCATTTGCACATACCAAGAAGAATTAATTAGTTCAATGACATTTTACCTTCTATAAATTTAAGATGTATTTTATTGAAGCGTCGTGACTTATCACAGTAACTATTGATCGAAAATCTGTTATAAGGTTAGCAAAAGGTTGATGATTGATTTCTTTTGAATTTCGCGCAAAGCTACTCGAGGACTATATGGGCTAGCCGTCCCAAATTTAGCAGTGTAAGACTAGAGGGAAGACAGTTAGTCATCACAATCTACCGCCAACTCTTGGGCTAATCTTTTACCAACGAATAATGGGATTGACCGTGTGACGGAGATTCAAACTCGTGACCCTCGGATTACGAGTCGAGTGCCTGAACCACCTGGCCAGGTTGAAGGCTGATGAGGCATTCATAATACTTAATCCACCTACTTCAAGAGGACGTTCAACAGTTTTAAAATCTATCTTGACACCTTGGTGTAGTCTTGAGAAGAGATATCTAGGATGAGATCAGTACGTAGGTTTGAGAGTATTAAGAATTCCATATCATTGTATACTCAATGATTTAGCGAGATGTCAATAGTGCAGAAACCTTGAACACTTACATATGGGCTAGAAGAAACCATTGTAACAATTCTAAACGTTGGGATAACAGGACGCTTTACGGAAGATACTAGAGTTTGACTTTTTTAGATCAAATTCTGAGATTTCCCGTCTCTATCAAAGCACCAGCGGTATGCCCTTTGATTATCGCAGCTACATTGGAAATAAATTGAATGCTAACTGATGCAGAAGATTTCACAGTCAGAATAGGGACAGCCAATGAGGAAGCATTTGATAAATACCTAGCACCTCTTTGCAAAGTGGCCCAAGCTAGTACATTTATTGTACGTTGTTCTTCTAGCAGGACATGTCTCCCGTGAATGTCTTCAATCACCACAATTGAAACATGTAAAATTTGAAGGAGCAGCAGCGTCAATCCTTTCGACATCGTTTTATACAACAAGCTGTTACTTGTTTTTAAAAAAATACTTTAAATTTTGTTGCAGTCACTGGAATAGCAGATGTCAAATAAGACTCTGAGCCTTTTTGAGATTATGGCTGTATCTAATTCTAACATCTTATTTTTTAGCAACCGTTGCTTAATGACACTAGATCTGAGGGTTCTAATAAAGAAATATCTGATAAACTTCTCTTTATTTTTCTCAGCAGTAACCTGTTTGAAGTTACAATCTTTGGTATGACATTTAAGAGTCTAAAGGAATTGTTCTATTTCCTCATCAAGCTTTTTATGACGAACTGGTACCAAATGGTGAGCAAGAATTTCTTTTGTGAACTTCAAATAAGAGTCCTTCAAAATGAAAATAACGTTATTGCAATCAGTTGCAACAAGTGTTGATCATTTCAAAGACACTTGTCCCCACATGTATAAATAGACACCCTACTTTGTCAAGTCGACAATCCTCGAGAGTTGTTAAAAATAAGAAAAATTACAGACCAACAATTTTCAATGTTTGGCGTTCTGAGGCGCATCTTGTGCAATCTTTTCTCGCAGAATAACTTTATAAATTTGATTAAATAAATTGTTATGACAAAAATATTAAAATCGAAATCACAAACAAAGCTTTATTCAATTAAAATGAGATATCTAAAAACAAATAAAAATACCACAACTTAATCAGAGTACAGAAGTAAAGAAATTAAAAAATTCATAAATGAAAATAAATGCGAAGTTCGAGCATTACAATTTATGTATATTTGCGTTGAGAGCCATATCTACCATTAGTGTCATATCCAAAGCAAACCAAAATCTCAGGATAAGAATTTATATAGCTCTGTATGTGACACATTCTCTTTTCTTTTCACCAAAATTGCTGTCGAAATGTCATCTGTTCGTCCCAAAAATTAGAAATAGGTTTAAAAAATATCCGTTTCTCAGCAGTTGTAATAACATCGCGTTATTGGTCATAGCACTTGGTAATAACCTCTTATCTTTTCTTTTTTTTAAGCCTCTTTCGGATCTACTTGAATACACCAGGGAATATAAGAACAGAGAATTAGTCGAAAACGAAAATGGCTTGTGGTTAGTGGTAATGATACTAATAGTAATAGTAAAAATACTATTAGTAATACTAGTATTGTAATGTAAGTAATATTAGTAGTAGTAATAGTAATATAGTATTATATATATTACTACTTTATCACATACAAATGTTATTAGCGTTAGGATAGAAATGTAGTTGAATTTTACCATTGTTTTACAAGTTGTAGGTTTAAGTGAGTTAATTTTCATTTCCATGTGTCTGTATATATTAGTAATAGTAGTAACAATATTTTCTATCTTACATTCAATATTAAATAAAATTTGACTAAAAATATCTATTTACTAGAACATACAGGTACTGATGTCCAAAACCAATAATAGTTGTTGCTATTAGTATCAGTATACTATTAATGGGGAGTATAGAATGGGTACATTACTTCAATGGAAAATTCTTAAACAGACTGAAAATAAATGTATTCTGAAAAATGTTTCACAAAAGCCTGTACCAAAAATAGATTAAGATGAAAGTCATAATAGTAATGAACTGTTAAGATAATTAAATTTAATGATTGAATGGGCAGTATGGAGGTAGTAGAAGCAAGCAAAAAATATTAAAATTGTTATTCTAAAGGGTAAGGGATAATGTTGCAGTGTGTCAGCTCTCAGGTATGTTTTATCCTGAGTTTAGTAGGGCTACCACCTAATATTTCACTAGACCACATTTTATAATCTGAACTTAATGTTGCATTGAATGCAAAAATTGCTGGAAGGTATGTTGTTTGATTGTAGTGCATTGACAAGAAATATGGTCTGCCACTGGTTCTTAAAGTTAGGGTGGAGAATGCAATGCTGAAATTTGTTGCAAGGATGCTCAAGTGGATCAAGATGCAGTGTTTGTACTGATAAAGAAAGATATATACATCACTATCATGATCTTTGAATTAATTAGAACTATAAGGGCATGACAGATTGTTGTATTATCATTTTGGAAGAGTCCTTACCCATCTTGGTAAAAATTCAGAATTTCATAGTAAACATGGTAAATAACATTCTTAAAGTTCATTTGATGTTATTTTCTGTTCAAATAATCAGCACTTTTCATTTTAGAACAGCAAAAGAAGAGTTAAGTTTTTCGTATGGTGTTATCCATAATTTTACTTTACCATCATCAGAGAAGCGCCTAAAAATGGCTCATCATTAAATGCTTCAGTTATTCATTGCCAACTGTTAAATTGCAATTTAAACTTCACTGAAACAATGTTTGATTTTTAGTTAATCTGTTTTTTAATTAGTTATTAATTGCCATATGGCAGTTTTTTAGTCCTTTGCATAATATACATAAAGATATTGAAATATTGCTAGTGTTGAATAATTAGGTTAACTGGGATGTAGTATAACATATGTTTATACTTTATGAATTTGTTTAATTATCTTTTCATTTGGTCATTTATAGCCAATAGCCCATCATATAATTGGTCTTTAATAGGTGGGCTTCACAAAGTAATTGTGTGTATTTTTTTTTTCTGCAACAAACTAATCATGAAACTGAGATACAGTCTAACATCTGTTTTTACTTCATCAATTTGTCAAATCATCTTTTCATTTGTTCAACCCATTATATAATTGGTCTTTGATGACAAAGTTCCTTTTAGATGGGCTTCATCCAGGAAATGTGTTTGATTGGAAGTTGTTTTTTATAAACCGACCATGACATGGATGTGTCCTAGTACTTTAAGGGAACAAGCAGTCATGTGACTCCTTACATGCTTCATGTATATATATACATGTGTATATTTGAAGACTTCTAGTGAAGTGGTCATGCAGTATAAAAGATATATATATATATATATATATATGTGTGTGTGTGTGTGTGTGTGTGTGTAATGTTTTATAAACATCAATTTATTATTTTATCAAGCAAGGTTATGTATTCAGAAGATAAATTTGTATTCCAAAGTGCAGTTTGTATCGCATATAGTTATTACATATAGTAAAATTTCATTTGGAATTGAAATGACTTATTCTGAAACAAGAGACTTGCCCCTCTGCAAATAGTACCTATTCCTCACTTATCTGCATTTTGAGATTTTGTATATTCCACTAGCCTTGAGCTATCTCCCACATAATGTTATCTGTGTTAATGCAAAACAGATCCTCATAAGCATTTGCATTCAAATTTAACTTAATTCTTACTCTTGGCACTGTCTTGAATGGATGTGCTTATATATCAGGCCATCCCATAAGTAATGTTCAGAAATTTAATACAGAAAGTGCATCATCATTTCTGTTTGAAGCTTTAATGGCTAAAATGTATAGTAGGACATGTATAAAAATGTTCAGACAAATAAAGTTCGCTCTTCTATGTAAAATATTTTCTCAACCCAAACGAGCCGTTTTTGTGTATATATAACCCAATTTCACTTTTTTAGATCATTAATCAAATAAACTTTTATGAAGATGGATGTGCCTGAGGAACATATGACGCATATAATGCTTTACGAATTTAAAAAAGGCAATAGTGCAGGAGAAACTACACGAAACATTCAAGGTATTCATGGTGAAGATTCTCTCAATGAAAGAAAATGTCAAAGGTGATTTCAGAAGTTCAGATCAGGTGACTGCAGCTTAAGTGATGTGCCACATTCAGGTTATCCTGTTGAGTTTAATTATGACTTGCTGCTGGCTGCAGTTGATGAAGATTTGCTGTAACATCATGTTGTAGTTCCCTGATATGTGCTCGTTGTGGGAGCAAGGACCACGATGCCTATGAATGTGACATGGACCCACATTGCATCAACTGCAATGGTTCTCACCCCTCCTACTTTCGTTTTTGCCCAAAATGGTTGGAGGAAAAAGAGGTGCAACGTTTGAAAACGATACATAACTTTAGTTATCGTGAGGCTCGGAAATTGCTGCCCACCACTCCATCTCGGACATATGCTGCTGCACTTCATTCCACAACTACAGTGGGAGTGCAGACAGATCTCTCTGTGCCTCCAAGAGAATCGTTTTCAAAACAAATGAAAAGCCTTTTGACCTCCATGGTCAAAAAGGTTGATGAATCGACATCCACACCCATCTTTGTTTCTCCCATACATTCCAACAAACCTCAGGATCCACATCCTTCAGTTTCAAATACAGGCATTTCTTCTGATACATCTTTTACTCCCATCCCAAGAGGCAAAACAATCCTTCGTTTGCATCCTCAGTCACTGGAATCCCCTTCCAATACCAAAGACCTGCCCACTCGACCCAGGGCAGGATCCATGGAGGTTGATAGACATCCTCCGACTAAGGACACTAAGGAAAAAAGACGTGGTCGTAGATAGAAGGGTTCTCCAGCCACTTTACCTACCCGTCATTAAAAATGGCCACCTTGATACAGTGGAACTGTCGAGGTTTACATTCTAATCTGGATGATATCAAAACACTGATTGCTTCCTACCATCCTGTTTGTCTTTCCTTACAAGAAACATTTCTCAAACCTACTGATACAGTCACCATTCGGCAGTTTTCTCTGTACAGAAATGACAGGCTGTGTGATGGACGAGTACATGGAGGGGTGGCACTATTGGTTGATTAGCATGTGCCCACCCTGTCTTTGTCACTCAACACACCCTTGGAGGCCGTAGCCATCTGTGTTTATTGGGTCATACCATCACTGTTTGTTCTCTCTACCTGTTCCCTGGAGAGACATATGATCAATCAGATCTTGATGCTCTCGTTGAACAGTTGCTGTCTCCTTTTCTAATCCTAGGGGACTTTAATGGACATCATCCCTTCTGGGGAAGTGCTGTTATTGATGGGAGGGTCGCTCTGTAGAGCGTATGCTCTCTGATCACAAGCTTTCTCTTTTCAATACTGGTTTTCCACTTATTTTCATGCACCTAGTCTGTCAGATAGACTGGTCCACTTTCACTGCTCTCGCAGAACTTGATCCTGCCATTGTAAACCAGCCATCCATAGACGACTGTGTGGCAGTGGTAACTGGCTGTATTATACAAGCAGCTGCTCAGTGTATTTCTAAAACCTCAACACGTTTTCCACGATATCCTCGTCCATAGTGGAATTCTGCTTGCCAGTTAGCATGGAAGGTTCAAAAACAGGCCTGGGATACTTTTCGTAGATATCCCACACTTTCAAACCGTGTCACTTTCCAACAGGCCCGTGCACATGCTAGGTGGGTAAGACGTCAAAGCTAGAAGAAATCTTGGATTAAGTTCACAACTAGTATATCTTCTGCCACCAGTTCCAAGATCATATAGGACAGGATTCGAAAGGTTAATGGGCACTACAATTCTGTCCCCCTCTCGATCTTACTCTCTGATGGTTAAAGCATCGCTGATACTCTTGGTGAAAGCTTTTGCCAGGTATCTAGCACTTCTGCTTGTTCCTCCACCTTCTTGGCCATCAAGACTCGGGCAGAGCATTCACCTCCTTCCTTTCGAACTGACTGTTTCTTTGACTATAATTGTCCCTTTGCATTGGTGGAACTGAAAATGGCCCTTCATCAGTCTGCCAGTTCATCTGTTGGACCTGATGATGTTCATTATGACATGCTGCACCATCTATCTCCTGCTTCTCTTTATGTCCTTCTGATTGTCTTTACCCAGATCTGGCAGGAGAATGTTTTTCCTGATGCCTGGCGCCAGGCTATTATTTTACCTTTCTCTAAGCCAGGGAAAGATTCCAAGATTCCTTCAAACTACCATCCAATTGCTTTGACGAGCTGTCTCTGTAAGACCTTAGAAAGGATGGTTAATGCTCGTCTTGTTTGGTTCCTCGAATCAAACAACCTCCTCTCGCCCACCCAGTGTGTGGGTTCCGATGACAGCACTCCACCACAGACAACCTAATTCGTCTTGAAACATCAATCAGAGAAGCCTTTCTCAAATGCCAACATCTTGTATCAATATTCTTTGACATTGAGAAGGCTTATGACACAACATGGAGGTATGGCGTTTTGCGAGACCTCCATACATATGGGTTATGTGGCCATTTACCCATATTTATTAAAAATTTTTTAATGGAGAGGAGATTCCAAGTTCATGTGGGTTCGACAATTTCCCGTTCTTTTGTACAGGAACTTGGAGTCCCTCAAGGCTGTGTTTTGAGTGTCACACTCTTCAGTATAAAGATAAATGCCATCACTGAACAACTCCCTCTCACTGTTGCGAATGGGCTGTATCTCGACAACTTTCACATCTCATGTCAGTCGTCAAACATGAGATATATTGAGCGGCAACTACAAACTATCCTCAGTCGTGTACTGAAGTGGACTGTGGCGAATGGCTTTAATTTCTCTCTCTCTAAAACCATATGCATGCACTTTTGCAGCCAACAGAGTATTCACCCTAATCCTGAACTTCATATCGGTGAAGTTTTGCTGCCAGTGGTCCCTGAGACCAAGTTCTTGGGGCTTATCTTTGACCGTAAGCTGACCTTTATACCACACTTAAAGCAGCTTCGGGTCAAATGCACAAGAGCACTGAACATTCTCCGTGTCCTCTCTTCTACCAGTTGGGGAGCAGATCGATGTTCAATGTTAAAGGTATATAGTGCTCTTATTCGATCAAAACTCGACTATGGATCAATGGTCTATGGCTCGGCCTTAAAGATGCTGGACCCCATTCATCACCAAGGACTTTGACTCTGCACTGGGGCTTTCCGTACCTCTCCAGTTCAAAGCTTATACGTTGAATCTCATGAACCTTCTCTGCACCTTCGCCGTTTGCAACTATCTTTACAGTATTCTTCGAAACTTCGTTCCTTAACAAAGCATCTCACCTGGGGATGCGTTTTCCTTCCTCGGTGGGCCGTACTGTTTCAGAACAGACGATCTACCATTGCTCCATTTGGCCTTTGCATCCGGGCGCAATTGGATGAATTGGGTCTGTCCTTGGATAACATTACAGAATCCAGTGGTCAGCTCATTCTACCATGGCTTATTACAGTCCCCAAATGTGACCTTTCTGTAAGTCATCTGAGAAAGGCAGATACTCCAGATTGGAAGTACCATCTTTTATTTAATGAACATCTTTCAAACAATCATTCTGTTCCCATTTATACAGATGGTTCCAAATCAGGTAATTCAGTGGGCTCTGCTATGGTTTGCTGCGGTTCGGTGGTTGTACGCAGAATCCCCTCTACAGCTTCTGTGTTCACTGCTGAACTGTATGCCATATCTCTTGCCCTGGATCATATTGTAGCTGAGCAGTACTCCAACTGCACTATTTATACTGACTCGCTTAGTTCTGTACAGGCCTTGGAATCGCTACACGTTGGCTCACACTCTGTTCTCGCTGATATCCAAAACCGACTGGCCCATTTCTCATTAGCTGCTACTTCCATCCAGTTTTTCTGGATACCAGGCCATGTTGGTATTTGCGGGAACGAGTTTGCAGACATGGCAGCTAAATCTATCTGCTCCGGCACTATCACCACTGTGCCTCTTCCGTACATGGACTATGGTCTCGTATTCAAGGCTCGGATCCGTGCCAGCTGGCAGTCCAATTGGAGTGAGCAACGCGACAACAAGCTTTTTCAAATAAAACCCTATATTGGGCTTTGGCCATCTAGCTTTCCTAATGTTTGGAAGGAGGAAGTCGTTCTAACTAGACTACGCATTGGTCACAGTTTTTTAACTCATTGTTTTCTTTTATCTGGAATTGATGCACCAATGTGTAGTTTGTGTAACACTTAAATCACTGTTAGCCACATTTTACTTTCTTGCCATTGTTACAATTCTCAACGACAGCAATATTTTAAACATGTTTTTTCCCAGGGTTTATCAGTAACATTGGACAGTGTTATTGGTGATGGTGACACTGACCAACTTGATAAAGTTTTTAGCTTTGTATAGCTTTATGCTTAATTACAAATAAACAAAATTTTGGACATGAGAGCAATAGAGAATGTCCTTTGATCTTTTTCAGGGCTTACTTTTTATTTTTTTTTGTTATTCCTAAAAAGACCTGGGACTGGCATACTGTTATCAACATTTCCTCTTTCAACCACTGTCTGGTTCAAGCTGGAGTAGTATCACCATCTCCATGAGTACTTTATCTCTGGACTATAGATGACCAAGGTCAATATCTTGGATACCATTCTTCATATTCTGTTTGCTTCTTCCCCCCATTGTTTTTTTTTTTTTGTTTGTTTTGTTCACCAGTGTCAGGAGTACTAGTTTGGATTGGTATTGCTTTGGCTTCTTTTGTTTTCATCTCAAACATGAGAGCATTTGCTTGCTATGCCCCTTGTCTTGTCTTAATTTCCATTATCACTTGGATGAGTTTCTTCTTTTCATATTCTCTTCAGAGAATTCCATATTGACCACATCACTTTTACTCCAAGAGGTGGCTCATCTGGTTTCATTGGTCAAATTCTTCAAATGTTTACTGCCCACGACTTAGTAGGTGGTCCAACTTGTTTGTGTTCTTTCAGTTTTTAACTCAGTTGTGATCAGTTTTCTCCATTCATCTGTGTAACATAGAGCATTTAGTTTCCTAAACTTTTGCCTCTCCTTCCTGCACTTTTTGAATGAGTGGTTTAGACTCTTTTGGAGATTCTCATGTCTTTTTAACACAAGGTTTCTTCAGTGAACTTCGACCAACCAATGGAAAATGTCTTGTGGTCCTCTGTCATCTGTTGCGATGCTGTTACCTTTTCTTCTCAAGGATCTATCATGGTGGCTGGATCGTGTCAACACTGTGTTCAGCAGTCAGCTGCCACCCCCTGTCTAGATTTCTAACTCTTCATCAGTGCATTTGTTATGGAATGAGTCATTGGATAACTCCATGGCTTCAGAGGACTGGTTTCTTGTGGGATGTACGTACTACTCCAAAATATTTGTGGTTTTCTTCATATCAATCATTCATGTAGAACTCATTTCTAAGGGTCTTTGATTCAGGAATTTTCTGTTTGGGCTCACTCATAGAGGGTCTGTTTGTCAGTCTGTTATGTCTGTGAAGATTTGAACTTGGTGACACATCAACTCTCTCAACTAGACAGGATTATTCCTGTGGAGTGGTCACACCATTCCCAAGTATTTTGTAAGACTTATTCAAATTTGGGCATGCCAATAATCAATGCCTTTACCACTCCTTTCAATACCAAACTTAACCCCCTTTTTTTGTGTTCCAGTATCTCATTCAACAACTCTGGTTGTAGATGCATGCAAATAATCAATGCCTTTACCACTCCTTTCAATACCAAACCTAACTTCCTTTTTTTGTGTTCCAGTATCGCATTCAACAACTCTGGCTGTAGATGCTGTCAGCCAGTATTGGTTTCCTCACTAACCATATGTGTACCTTCCTTTTTACCTTCTCCCAAATCTTGGTGTTGATTCCTGGCAGACCTTGTCCAGTCCTGTTGGTAGCACCTTTTTGGCTAACTCATGCATGGTTTCCTCTTTTTAACTCACTGACTGACTCCAGGGCAACTCCTTTTCTGTCTTAGTCTTGTTTCAAACTCATGTCATTCTTTCACTGAGAGGGTTATCACATCATCTTCACACACAATGTTTATTTTGCTCCTTACTTGTTTGTCAGGTTTCTCAGATAGTGTTGCCCTTATACGTTTTCTATTTATTAAAAAAAAGTGGGATGTTCTTCCTTCTTGGCCCATCTTTTGTGCTCTATCACCAGACTGTCACACTGTATCCCACCATTTGGTTTTTTTACATCTTTGTTCGATCAAGGATTTTTTATTTCTACCACTACAGGCTATGAGGTTGCCTTATTGAATAATTTTTTTTTTTATGCTATGGTTCTCTCATTTTCTTTTATGCTCTTTCACTTTGCTCTAGTTCTTAATTCATCACCACCCTCATCCAGTTCCTTTGCCTATGTAAACCCTAGGACATATTTTATTTATATCATTTCACTCTTGAAACAATTTTCCTTCTCCTGCTTGCTGTGATGGTCTCAGATCTAATATTATTGCATTGAATGTCTACCATAGTTTTTTTCACATATCTACTTGTATGCTAATCCCTGACTGCTTGTTTCTTCCTAAGACTTGGGCAGCTCAGGAAGGAGATTTTACCTTTTCTACCATGTTTTTTTTTATAACTCTTGCCCCTCTTTTGACCAAACTGTGATTGCCTGTTGTGCCCAGTTATTTGGCATTCATGACTCCACTTCAGAGTTTTCACAATCGTTTACTTTTGCTGTTGTACCACTCTTCATCTCGAGTCTCTTGTTTTGTTTACTAACCAGATAAATCTGTCAGCTCATCCAGTCCGTCTGTTCCTCCATAGATGGAGATGCTTGTTGCTTGTGTCACATCAAATCTACAACTTAGTACATTTTATGGTCTCAGCTTTGATGACCCTTGAATAAGATTCTTCAGGTAGGAGTGTGGACTCCTACCTAACACCTTCACTTCCATATTTTCCAGTGTGGCAGTTTCATCTCTTTCAGGATATCACCTACTGAAAGTCATCATTTTCCAGTACACTTTACTGTCTTTAATGGATAAGAACATTTTTTTAAAATTTCCTTACCTGTTTCTAATTTATTCCTCCTTGTTTCTTGGAATCCACCTAGTGTCCAGTATTGTCTGACGGTATTTTTACTTTCCTAAACCCACAATGGGTTAGGGATAATGTAAACATTAAAGCCGTTCACTGTGGCACCTAAAGTGCCTACTGTGGAGATGGAGTTTTTGTTACATTATTCATTGCAGACTGTACTTTCATAGACTGTTATAAAAAAAAACAAAAAAAAACAGCACCAGGGATGTGCCTGCTAGCTTTACAAAGTTGGTTTTGTGGAAACCCACTGCATTTTCTTCAGTAAAAGACCTTTGTGCCAGTAAGGTCCATTCAGGTCCAGGCACCTGTCTGATGTCTCCCTAATGCAGTTCTTCACCCACCCCCTTCAAACACCAAGTGGAACATAGTCCCTAGCTCCTGAGATGGTCAACTTGGTAAGTTTTTCACCACTTGTGGAAGTCCTCTGTAGATAGTCTGAGGGGTAAGCACACTCTAGTAGGAAGTAGGGCAAGGGTGCCTGTCTCTGTGCTGTGCAGGTCACTCCCTACTATATAATAGGTCAATTTTCTTATGAGATCTAAAGAGTTTTATTTCTCATTCCTATATGTATGGTGAGTAAATTGTAAAGTAGAACACATTCCAGACTATGACATAACCAATCACTACCCTAACCTAGTACACCTCAGGTCTAACTAACCTGTTTTGTACAATAGCTTAGCTGGTTATGCCTTTTTCTTCCAGTCTCTATGACACAAGGTTATATTTGCTTTCTTCCTTTCTTTCTTCTATGTGGATAAAGAGTATACCCTGCATGAGATGAATGAGGTCTTCCATGAGTGTTACCTGTCAAGTAAGCCCCAACTATAGGATGCCACACACCATTTGCCTTCATCGAGAAGAGCTCCTCTGGACTTTCACAGTTGCATAAGCTCCTCCATCACATTAATGTGGAATTTTAGCTGCTATGAGAAAAATAGAAAAATAAATAGTTTTGGAAATTAACATTTTGCTTAACAGAAAATGTATCTCCAATCAATACTTCTCTGCAAACCTCCCCACTTAATATATATATATATATTATTTTTGCCTCATCTAAGAATGAAGTTAATTTTGAGTGCAAGTACTATGGAAAAATGCTGTGAATGCAGGATGTGCTGTTCTCATATTGGTGGAGGACTGTTATTGTTGCATAATGATTACATCATGCACAAGCTCAGTTCATTATGCTTGTTAGGTAGGGGATAACTCAAGACAAGTGATGTGCAAAATCTCAAAGGCAAATATGTAAGGAATAGCCACAGTGTGCACAGAGGTTAAATATCTGTTAGAAATGTATTCAGAAGTAAGGAAGATATTTAATTTATAATTACATACATTATTGTACCAAAAGTAAAACATATCCTCTGTTAGAATGGACCATTCTTCATTAATTTTACATGTATGAATGTAATGGTGCATATAGATTAGAAGCTGCCACAGATAGCCAAGTAGAATAAAGATACAACAAACGAAGATTTGTAGATTTTCAAAAAGAATTGGATAACATGGGTGTTATGAACATTCAAGACATTTCATTCAGCTACTTATATCTAACTTTACTATGGAAAATGTGTTTATTGAAAAAAACACCCCCAAAAAAACAAATTTTCATGTGACATTGTCATCTTTGTTGGTAAAGATCTGCATGTAATAATACTTATCTAATGCTGCACAGAATATATTGAAGTTACTATTCTATTTATAATGCATTTTTACATTGTGGAGTATCTTTTTCGTTTAGATGAAAGGAATGGGGTCCTCTTGCATACATTTTAAGATAAACAACTTACATTTTTCAGCAGATTGTATTGTAAACATTCTTGTAAGAGAGTGTGATTGAAGTACACTTTTTATATATACAGGGTGTTTGGAAAGTCACTGTGAAGTTTTGTAATCATATTTTATTCAGTCTACTTCAAGCCAGCAACTGATAGTGGTTTTTAGAAACAAAATAAGAAGGATCCAGGCCTGTTTTGATGCCAACGGGGGTCACTTTCAACATTGTTTATAATTCATATATATATTCATAATTTTTGTTTTCACTTGCCTTACACTGATACGTCTGCTTGTTTGCACATGTAAGTTTGCATTCATACAAAAAGGTAACAACAGAGATTTTATTGAGTTACAATGGTTAAATTAATCATGCTGTATAAGAACAATGTTCCAGGTCCTATATTGCCTTTAGAAAACTTCTCTATCATTAGTCCTGTTGTATTATAGAATGAATATGCATTATTGGCTGCCATAATATTTTCCTTTGTATCATACTCCTGAAAAGGATAGTGAGGTGAGTTTTAAACCTTACATCCTTACAAGATCACCCTCTTTGTATGGACTAACTTTCAAGACACTATTTTCAAGCAAATCAAATACACAAAAGTCCATTAGGACTTAAACTGATTGACTTGACAGGTTTTTTGTGTAGGAATGTGATTGTTGTGATTCAAACCGTAGATATTGATTTGGAGGTGTAACTGGAAGTTTCTAAAGTGTTAACTTCTTTTCCTTTTCTATTCCTTGTTTGTTATATTCTTAATGGTATCAAGAGATATGCTTAGTGTCATTACAATATTTTTTTTGAGTCAGAGGATTTTCTTTCATAGACATAACCTTCTCTTTGCACATAAATGATTTGGTTGCAATTTGTGTTGTAAATGTTTCTCTGTGATTTTTCTTTTTTCATGTAGAATTAATACTCTTTTTTTTGAAAATGATATTCTTTGGCACAACGTCTGTCTCATTTAAAAGTTTTGTTACGTGTATATCCTTTCTTGGACATCTTCCTCAAGCTGCAAGTCAACCATAATGAGTACACTTTTTAATAGCTGAGATTTTAACCATGAGGCAAATATATAGTTGTTAAATACTTATGGTGCCAAAACTTGCTTTTATGGTGACATAGGATTGAATTAACACATAAAAAATAATTAATTGAAAGTGTGTTAACCTTCTGCAACAGAAGTGATAAGCAGTATATATGTATGTTTTAGTTTTTGTAAGCAGCAACCTAAAAGTGGTTTTATTTTTATGAACTGTGTAAATGCATAGCACATTTCAATGTAACAAAATGAAAGTATTATGTGGTAGTGAATTTCTAAGCAGCTATTGAAACAAGGTTTCTAGGGCATAGTAGAGGTTGTACTTTATAATCACTTGTGTGTAATGTACGTGTGTTATGTGCAAAGGGATCATACTGTGTGAAGTGTTTGTTTCCTGTGTATTCACAATCAGTTGCAGTTCTTTTTTTTCTTCTTTTCTTATTGTTCTTTTGTTTTCTTCACTGCTGTGTTAAAGATATAAAAGAAAACACTGTATAAATGATAACTAATGTCTAAAGTGCATGTTTGGCACCTAAGTAATATGGAGTATTTTCCCTTTTTTAAGTATTAAGATAACTGAAATATCAAAATGATGTTGCTTCTTTGAAATGCTGTGTAATTTTATTCAGAAGAATACACCTGTACAACAATATAAATGTAAAAAAAAAAAAGCTTTTGAAATCTGTTTTTTCTGTGCAGTAAGGGTACCATTCATGGTAAAAGTTTTTATTTCCTCAAAGTGAAACACTTAAAAATTGCAATGTAAAAAAAAAAGTGCAAACTTGAAATTTTCCACTGTTATATTAATAATCTCAGGACTGCTGTACCATTTTCACTAAGGTTTATTTTAATTTAAATCAATATTGTATCTTTCTGTTGTTTCCAGTTTTGAGCAGTGAGACCTTGGAGTCTTTTAAGAAAGCATTTGACAATGATCAAAAAAATCTGTTGGCACAAAATGTTTGCAGCACTCGGGATCCTTTAGAGGTTTGCCTTCTAAGAAAAAGTACAGAAAAAATACAACATGTATATACACATAAGGTAAAAATATATAAAATATGTACAGTTTTGTGGTGTTCTTTATGTTTGTGAACATTTTTGGGGATTGTTTGGTAACTTGATTTTTGACAGATAACACATGTATACAAAGTAAAATGTTCTACAGAATGTGTGAAATTTTGATTATGTTTGTTTACCTTTAGAGAATATTTTTTTGTGTATTAGATATTCAACTAGCTTCTAGACTTAGCAGGAAACAAGATGTTGGAGAAATATAAATAAGAAAGTTGCAACAAACTTTTGTGAAAATTACCAAAACCATCTAAAAACTGATGAAGTTTCATATATTTTAGGTAATAAACAGATAATTAATCTCAAAAGAATTGGATAAACAAATCTCTTTATGCTGGTTCTTCATGTGTACAGTAAATGTAGATAATATCTCATGGTAAATTATTAATTAAATATAATTACATGATTTATCTCTACAATAATTTTTTGTACATCAGTTGTTCATTTGCTATTTGTATAAAATATTTTGATTAATTTTATTATTCTGATACACACTTGCATAGCTTAAACTTTGCTATTAATCTGCTTTTCTCCTATGAGTGCATTGTATCTGGGTTAATATTTTATGCAAGCAAAATATTATACTCAAATACACAAAAACCATCTTATTATGTCTTATGTTTATATTTATGTCAAACAAGTTTAAGTTTGTTTGCTCATTTCAATTCATATGAGTTATTTGAAAAGAAAACCTATCAATATAAAGAAATATTACATGGAAAATAAGCATTTGAATTATTTTTGCATTTATTTAACACAATTAGTATTGTGTTAAATAAGAATGTCTGGTTAGATTTAAAAAATTTTTATGGGCTTCATTTGAAACATTACAGAATATAGACAGATTCTATAATCGGCTCACTTCTGAGGATGTTATAAGTTAATCATTATATAACATTTTAAATGTGTTAGTTTTTTTGTGTTATAGGTAGAATGTGAAGGTAAGCCTGTCACAGATCAAAAGAGTTCTGGTCGCTGCTGGATATTTGCATGCTTAAATGTCATCCGTCTGCCTTTTGTCAAACATTATGAACTAGAAGAATTTGAATTTAGCCAAGCACATCTCTTCTTCTGGGATAAGGTCAGTATCAGATTGTTATGCGTATGAAAATAAAGAGTTGATAGACAAATTTGTATGCAGCCTCATCAAGGATTTTAAAAGTACTTGTTCTTGACACAAAAGAATAAATGACCAGTAAAATTTCAATTTAGTTGTTTGTATGTACATTAGTTTGTATTCACTATATTATATTGATATAGTATATGTGTTTTTTGTCGACCAACTGCAGAACTTATCCTGTTTAATTTATTTTTCAGTGTGTTTTGACATTTGTTCCTGAAGATGGTAATAAGTGTATTCAAATTATTTCACTTCCATTTTAATAAAAATGTTTTTTTAACTACATGTAATTTTCATTTTAGTTCATATTTATGTAGGGATCCTCTCCAGTAATGCAAAGTAGAAATAGCTGTTGTGTAGGTTGAATTGTACAAAGAGCCAAAATACTAATTGTGAAAAAACAAAAATAACTTTCTAGTGCTAAATACTAGAAGAACAATGTGATGATAATTATATCAAAGCACTTTTAGTCATCAGATTTAGAGTTCCAGTTGTTTTGTTATAATTCATTTCATAGAAACTCAGTGTTAAGTTGCAGAAAAATACCATGTAATAAAGCTTATTTTGACTGTACAAGTTTATGCGTAAGGTGTTGTAGTATTCAAATTTAACATATTTTACTCTGTAGTGTATGTATTTCATTTCTTTAAAATTAAAACATTTTCTAAATTCTAATTTGAAACATTCTAAATCCATGTGATTTGAGATGTTAAATTTAGCTTTCGTATTATTTTCAGTACTTGATTTGGCCAAGGAATTTTTTGTTACTTCATGAGATGGTTGTATTGTATCCTTTGTATTATAGTTGTCAAAAACTTCTTAGATCCTCTGAAGGGAAGTAACTATGTTACTCACAACTTAAGTACAGTAGGCTTTCCCTTTATTTTTTCTTGTTTTATATCACATTTGTTACCCTTATGTAAACAGCCTCAACTGCAAAATTTCTGTTAGATATTTTCAAATAATTTAATTTCTCATAAAAAAAACAGAGTTGAACATAAATTTTGAAATAATAACCTAGTCTTACAGTTTTTGAACTTCATATAACTCTTCCAATCAACTATTCTTGGAAGTTTGTCAACATCATGCAATTTGCAATTCAAATTATTACTTGAACACATTTGTTAAAGATAATACAAGTTTCATTGCAACTAGATTCCACCATGAATTTCACACTGTCACCCATACACTTCAACAGAATTACTTGCATCATTGAATGAGTTGCAGGTAACTTAAATCATATTGTCACCACGAGGCACAGGGAAAAGTTCAAGTTATTAAAAACAAACAAACAATAATTCCAGTCTTCAGCAAATCAGTGTCAAAAGAACTCTGGTTAAAAAAAAATGTTTGACAGAAATGAATCTTAGCTATTAGATAAAGTGTTTAAGTTTGCTGCTACTCAAACAGTTTATTCATTCAGGGCTAAAAATGGATTTAGAAGATATGACAAGAACATTTGGAGTTTGAGATAAAAATAGAACTAAGGTTTATCCACAAATCTCTTATGAGTCAAATAGCACTGATAATGTCACTCCTCCATCCAATTTCATTGAAACACCAAACAATATTACCCTTGTTAAAGAAATGAGCAAACTCATCTCTCATGTTTGTGTTCAAACATGGTCATTTTCTTCAACAATGTTGAAATTATTAGTAGACATAAAAAGTACATAATCATCACAAAATAAATGAATACTTATTAATTAAACAGTTTAAGCATAAAATTGATAAATAATCTGCTTTGTCAATTTTAACCTGCTAGAGGCTTCCATTGTTAAATTGTTGTATACATATGTTTTATCTTTTGTGAGGTTAAATTTATTATATGGTATTGTCATACTATATTAATTTATAAAAATAATTCCTAACATATATTAGAATTATGTTTTGAATGCACGTGTTAATGTGTATTGTATTTGAAAATGATTTAATGAAGATTTTCTAAACAATTATCAGAATATTAACATTCTAATGGTAGTAAATTAAAACTTGATTACAAAGAATCCACTTTTAATAATATAAAAGTTTTGAGATTGTTTGACTAGGTAACAAAAAACTTTTAACATAAATGTACGACATTTTGACAAGTTTTTATCATCCTCAGGTAAATGAAAGAAGCTATCTTAATTGAAGAAAACTTCCCCACCCTAAATCAACACCCCAGGGTTATAAGATACCTATATTAGACTTTGAAGTTCATGGTCATGTGATCACTTTGTTCTACACTATATATGTATGTATTTCTGTAAACTACTAATACCTGAGGATGACAAAATCTTCTCAAAATGTTGTATGTTTATATTAAAGTTTTTCATTAACCAGTTAAGCTGCTTCAAAATTTGTATTCTGATAGTAGATAAGTACACAGTGTTGTGTGAAACCTAATACAGTAAAACCTGTCTGAGGCAGAATTGCATGGGACTTTGTAAAATTTCTAGCTTAAGCATGTTTTCTGGCTTAGACATAGTGAATATGCATTTTCTTAATTATATATAATTTTTTAGTGGAACGTTATACGTGCTTGACTTAAGGGAAGTAAGACATTTGTGAATAAAGTTATTTTACTGTTTATGCTGTATTTATTAGAATAAGAACAAAATAGGCATTCAAAATATACATAAGTACAAAAAGTCTTAATCAGAATTATATGAAGAAAGTGTCTAATTTCAACTGTTTTTTTTTTAATGGGCTTTTTCACGTGGTTAAAAGAGAACACCAATTCTACAGCTTTTCGTGAAGTTAATTTTTCTTCTTCATTTTTGATTAAAATTTGATAGCATTAATATAACTTAACACTTGCGATGAAGTAGGAATTTCTGTTTCCTCACTATCTTTTCCATTTTGTTCATTTTCTAAAGCTCTCACACTGTTACCATCTTGCGATTCTATTATTAATTTTAAGTCAATTTCATCAGTTTCTGTTAAAAACGTTGTCAATGTTCACAAAACTTCCTGCATTCACAGAATCATCTGCATCAATCTTCTCAATCAGAGTTTGGATTCCACTAGAATTATCATAACAAACAACTTCTCCACCATTATCAAGAATAAATCCACAGTTTCAAAAGCAATTTATTACACATTTGATTGAATGAGTTAAAAATGTAATTGCATTTAACACGTCACTTTTCATGGTCATTTCAGATGCTCTCTTACAGTCGTCCATGTTTGCAATAATATGCTGAAGCATCAATTTTCTGTATTTCAATTTTTCTACACTATGTAATTCCATTATCTAGTGGCTGTAAAACTGACGTTGTACATGGAGGTAGAAAGACTAAACGAACATTTGAAAGTTGAACTTTTGGGTGACAAGTTGCATTATCTAGGAAAAGTGGAATATTCCTATTTTCTTGTTCATTATTTTTGTTTAACTTGTTAAAAAATTCCTCGAATATAACATTTGTCATCCATGCTTTATTATTCGCTTTCCATTCCACAGGAAGTTGGTTCTTCCTTAAATTTTTGAAACAGTGCAGATTTTCACTTTTGTTTATTACCCATGGTAAATTTTTCTTAAAATTTAAAATTAGGGAAAATAGGAATTTATTTTTGTGAGAATTACTTAAAGAGTAGAATTTCACACTTAAAAGACAAATATGAAATGTAATTTAATTGCAAAAACAATGACAGCAGAAAGTAAAACAGAATATATTTAACCAATACTTACTGTAACAAAATATTTGAGATTTCTTTAATATTTAAATGAATTATTAATTAAACAAGAATTTATTAATATTTAAATAAATTATTAATTATATAAGAAATTAATATTTAATGAAAAACATTGTTTTCACCTTACTCAGGCAGGTTCTAATCCTACTTGTTGGTACATAAGGTAGGTGTAAGATAAGTTTTCTGTGCATGTTATGCAGGTTCTGCCACACAGAGGGCATTTTATAAGAGAAATCTTAAGATAATGCTGCCAAATTTTGATATTTCCAGCTTAAAGAGGTTTTATGGTATGATGTTTTGAATCACTGTTTCAGAACAATATGAAAATGAATTGAATACAAATTTTTGACACTTTTTCAACTTATATTGATTATCAGTGGTGCTTGACATTTAGCAAATATTGGATTAACAAACTTTTCAGTGTTTATTTTGACATAAAGTCTAGTGTTATATATTATTTTAGCTGATTTTGTCATCACACGGAATAGGATATAATACTAAATAAACTAAGTGTTCTGAAAATTGTTTAATTTGAAGTCTAAGTTCAAGGGAGTTTGAATTCAATCTACACTTTGAGCAACATGTGTAATTTGGTTTTGCTACTTTTGGAGAATTTACCTCTTCTTCAGTGACTGAAGCATGCACACACCATGATATTATGATAAAAATTTCTCATGTATGAGATAAAAATATTAATTCTGTGATAATTTTTGCATATTTTTTATGTTCTGCAAATTGTGTTAAACACAATCACTCAAATACCAATGAATCCTTCTACTGTTTTTCTATGTTAACTAAATTATGATTTCATGCACTGTAGTTATTGTACTTGATACAAAGTTAACCTGATTAAATGCTGAAAACAAAGATATTATTCTCTGTATATCCAATAAGTTTTTAATTTATTTCATAGAATGTTGTCCTAATTTTTACTGCATAACTTAGTTAAATATACATAGATATAAAGCACAAAAATCTGTCTGTTTTTATAGATGGCACCATATCCTTACACAAAAGTAATATATATATTAAATTTTGTGTAATGCAGCCAATGACCATCAGTTAATGAATCATGTGAAGACAAAGTGAACATATATGCACTTAGTTTCACAGTGTTCACCGTTACTTCAAAAATGTTACATGTTGCATGAGCTTCTCACCTGAACAATAATTGTAAGTAAATAATATGTATATATGTGTATATAGTATTACTTTGTAGTTTTTACAACAGTCAATTTTATGAAGTGCACAGGCAAACTTCATCCCTATCTAAATATGTCAAGATTCCCAAATGAGTTTTGAAATAATTGTGTTTCCAGGATTCAAAAATATTCAAGAGGATGAAAGAAATGGCAAAAAAACAGCTGCAAAACAAGCTTTGGTAGGGCAAGTATAGTTAGAGACAATTCATGAAACTGCTGCTAGACATAGTCAAGAGAGTGAAAGGATAACTACAAGAAGAGCACAAGTGATACCTGATGAAACTGCTGCAAGACAGTCAAAAGAGTGAAAGGATAGCTACAAGAAAATCACAATTGATAGCTGATGAACCTACTGCTAGACAGTCAAGAGAGTGAAAGGATAGCTACAAGAAGAGCACAAGTGATACCTGATGAAACTGCTGCAAGATAGTCAAGAGAGTAAAAGGATAGCTACAAGAAAATCACAACTGATGGCTGCTGAAACTACTGCTCGACAGTCAAGAGTGTGGAAGGGTAGCTACAAGAGGAGCACAAGTGATTCCTGATGAAACTGCTGCAAGACAGTCAAGAAAGTGAAAGGGTAGCTACAAGAAAAGAACAAGTGATAGCCAATGAAACTGCTGCAAGACAGTCAAGAGAGTGAAAGGATAGCTACAAGAAAAACACAGTTGATAAGTGATGAAACTGCTGCAAGACAGTCAAGAGAGTGAAAGGTTAGGTACAAGAAAAACACAGTTGATAACAGATGAAACTGCTGCCACACAATGATAAGAAGAAGAGGAAAGGAATCAGTTGCAGAAATTGTACCACGACAACAGATGGGTACTTCAGCTTGTTTACAATAAAAGATGAAAAATCTGAAGCAAGTGTGACATATTTTACTCGTGAAGAAACTTCCATGAATAATTCTTAGCATGAAAAGTTGAAAGAAAATTAAAAATACATGTTATGATACATTAAACAAAGTAAACATTTAGTGTAATATAGAACTTGATTGCAGAACTTTGATACCAGTAAATGCCATAGGAGTTAGTACCCAGAAATTATTTCAAAATAATTGAATTTAAAGTGATTTTTCTTAAATTAAACATCACTAAGAAAACACTAGCTTCTTTCTATAAAAAAAAACACTCAGACCATTTGTTTAGAGAAACAGTTTTTTGTTACCATTACTATAAATCTGAAAGCTGTGGGTTAATATAGAAGATGTCCAGAGAAAATGTTTTTGAGGATTTTATCATTGTCTTTATTTTCATTCAAGTAACTTCACTGTGTAAAATAATACTAGGAGAAGGTCATAAATAGTAATAAAAAACTGCTGCTTTCAGTCGCAGTATTTTGAAGAAATAAACTTTATTTCTGAAGTTTTGCTTTTAAGAATATCACAGTTTAATGTAAAGAAAAATTACTCTAGCAGTTATATTTGTCGTAAGATTTTGGATTCGTGTGTTTTAATGAAACTTGAGTTAGAGATGTTTTGTATGTTGTTTAAAAAACTGCAAGCTTCCTCCTTTGTTGGATGATCACTTATGGTCTGTATTACATATTGAGGTTAATGTTACAGATTGAAAGGTGCAATTACTTTCTGAATAATGTTGTGGAAATAACCAAACGAGGAGAACCAGTGGATGGTCGACTCATGTCTTTCTTGCTTCATGATCCAACTTGTGATGGAGGTCAGTGGGATATGCTTGTGAACCTCATCACGAAACATGGAGTTATGCCCAAGAAATGCTTTCCAGAATCATACAGCTGTGAATCCTCAGGTCGAATGAATAAGATATTAAAAAGCAAGGTATATGGTGTATGCTGTGTTAATTTCAGAATTATGTTAAGAGTTTTCTGACACAGGTGCATATCAAAGATAATAATAGTAAGTAATTACTGACTTGTTTATATATTTGATGTGTATATTAATCATTTTAGACTTCTCAAGTGGTATAGGCAAGATATTAGGATCTGGAAAATTTCTGATGTATTCTGGATAACACCTGAACTGCAGTTAAGACAGAAAAAAAAGGGTAATGGTACAAAAAATTACACTGGTCATTTTTAAAAGGGTCTCAGTGGCCGAAATATTTATTTAAACACACAAATGATGAAAAAGAACTTTCAGTTTGTATTTGTTACTCAGAGAATATATTTTTCCTTCTAATGAGTGTAAGCTAAAAATCTGTTTTATGTTTATATTTTGTTATGAGTGTAAGCATAGTGCCATAATCTACTCTTGCAGACTTGTTACTTTATAGATTCAATAGGAAAATGAAGGGGGATTTTTGTTTTTACTGTTTAAGAGACACCAGAAAGTCAACAAATGGATAGAACAATGTACCACAGCAATTAAAAACTTTGTGTATAATTTAGATAGTAATGTCATTATAGCGAGCTTTGATGTCATAAACCTGTTTCCTCAAACACGTTGTCATGAAGCAGTACGATGTACTACACAAATTATTCCACAAGACTGCAAAAAGAGAATCAATGTAAAACAGGAACACCTAATCCAACTAGCTACTTTTATTTTCTTGCAATACAGAGATTCACAGTTCCTTCAATTACATTGACTTGCCATGGAAATCCATTATCAATTATTTTGGCTACCTTTTGCTTAGATCACATAGAACAACATGCCATACTCACTTTTGTACATAAGCCTACATTTTGGGTAGATGATGTTTTATGTAGCTGTAGTTGTCAAGATGAACAGGCAAAATTTGTCAACCCATATTTAACTTACACAGACATACAATTTACCAGGCTTCATCATTAAATTTCATAAAAAAACAACAACACATACAGCATAAATGACATAAACTAGTTTTCTAATAATGTAATTCACCAGAAGCCAGGCACTCCAAAACCCCTAAGTTTAGCATACCCAATATGCACCACAGAAAACATCACTGCAAAACTTGTGCACTTAGCTCAGTGCTTTGATAATGTGAACCAGTTCTCCACTGAAGGAGTTACAGAAACTATCAATGAATTTAAAAAACACGGACGAGAGACACTTCACACATGCAAAAACTAAAAAACTACACAAAACAAACCTAATTACCTAAAAAACACTGCACAAAACAAACCTAATCACTTGTACTATTACATACATAGAAAATATTAGCATACCTCTATCAGAAATTGAGAAAAAAACTAGCATAACATTTAGACTCATTTTCACCCCAGGAGTGAACATTAAACATATTAAGAAAATTTCATAACAAGCCTACCCCACCAAGAAACATTTACAAACTAAAGTGTAACTGTTGCCCAGCCTTTTACATATGTTAAATGGGTGAGAACATGAAGATCTGGTTAAAAGAACACCAAAACCTTCTTCCCAAGTTCATGGACATATGAACAAAATCAATTGACAGTTTTTTAATCTGAACAGAATGTTACCTGAACCTGAAATTAACAGAAACAAAATCGAAGATGCTATACTAATAACATCAAACAATCCCAGAACTTAAAAGTACCCAGGCACACCTATACATATTTTTTTAATATTGAGTCACTCATATTGATTTCATTTTCAGTTCAGCCGTAAATAATCTTAATTCATGTGGATTGATATGCACATGCATAAGTGACCATCATCAATTCTAAAATTTATATATATTGTTAGATTGTTGATTTGAATACTAAAATTGTCTTTAGTTCTAAAACTTGTGTATTTGAGATTAATTACAACAGTGATTGAAACATCACCCTGTTCTAAGAAATCTCCCTACTGTAAAACTTGTAAATTGTAATAAAATAATGCTTACTTAGTTTATATATATTTATTGTTAATTGATTTAAATAATTTCAAATACATGCAAACAAATTTAGTTTAGAAAAAAAGGTATGTTTATATTAACTTTTTCTGTGTTGTGTCAGTGTTCTTTTCCTGTCCAGAACATTTCTTGTTGGTTATTGATAATTTCTGTTGTAGTTTTTACTACATAGTTTCAAAGCTATGAAAGAAAGAACAAATATTTATGATTTCTTGTTGGAATCTTTGTTTTGCGACATATTCATTCATTTTTTAATAGCATCTAAATATTGCTTATGTGATATTTTTAGGCCTACTCTTTTCATTTATTTAATTTAATCATTCTGATATATGTATAGTCATTTCACACTTTACAGATTGCTATTATTGAAAATTTATTTGGAATGAATTTTATAGTTTATCTGACATTATTAGCTTGATATTTTATGGATTATAGAAAAGGATCCTTCTTGAACATGTAAAAGCAGAGTTGATTCTGTTTTGTTTTTTTAAACCAAGTTTATCCTAACTAAATAGTGATATACAGCTGTTGAAATAAAGCAGTGCATGTTGAGAAACCCTAGAATTTATCTCAAAACTTGTATGAAAGCATCTTATGCTGCTGAAGTCATGTGGTAGTTACAATATTTTTTTCATGTGATCTACGTAAAATATAATCATTTCAAAATTTGGGGATTGATGTATGATGCAGTATATGCACAGACAAGGCTACTACATTTTTGCAGGGATATAGGAAAATAACCTTAGTTGATGCTATAGATTCCACAACACATTTCTCTCACACAAATAAGCATCACACCACAAGCTCTAAAGCACAGTACAGTAAAAAAGGTTAAAGGTCACTTAGTTTAATTCTAAATTCATTTAATTTTTAATTTGCTATTCAAGAAAAACATACTGATCTGAGAAAAAATTGTGTTTTGTAGGCTTGGTTGAATATTGTGTTTTTCTTGAATGATTACATTATGCTTTTTGACCATCATAGATATTCTATCATAAAAATCAAGCCACATCTAGTGTTTTCAGTTATTCATTAAATAACTAACCAGATATTCACACCAGAATTCTTTAAATTATTGTATGGACAGGAAAGACAAAAACCAGAGTATTAATTAGAGCATTTTAATTATTGAACCAGTATTATCATAAAACAGTCAAACATATACTAATGTTACTTCTTGAGTCGTATGTTTTGAAAAATAAATATGACAACTGAAGTCCACTAATGAAACTGTACATGTCTTAAACAAAATTAGTCATCAAAGAAGAAAAAGTATGAGTAATTGCTGACACATTTCACATCAATGTGAAAAAGTAACTTATTTTAGCAAGAATGTTTGAGTCTCATTTTTTTTTAAGGTTTCTTGTTACTGTGCAATTTTATGTAAAAATATAAATATGAAAGATCATGTTTTTGAATTATTTCTCAATTTCAGTGTTTATCCTTTATATTTTATCTCTATTAATATTTTTCTTTCTTGGATCGCTTCCTATGTTTGTTATGGTTCATGCTACATAAGAATGTATGTAGGATAAAAAAAAAGTTGAATCTGAACTAAAGAAATAAAATAATCAGCTATACTTTGCACAAAAATTCATATACACACTTAAGTTTATTTTTAGCATAGTTTGTGGAATGCATATGTTTTGAAATGTTAAATGCTTATACCACAACATCCCAAATGAATCTGTTCAAATCATTTATTGTCATTACGGTGAAATCAATGCTGAAGAATAAAAATTAACGTTTACAAGAAGTAACAGTGTAAAATTAAGCTTGTAAGGTTAAGCACATGATTTAAAGTGCACATATCTTTTATTTTTCCTGAAGTGCTTGTTTACTTGATTACTTCAATATAGATGAGGGAATATGCGAGAGACCTGTGGGCAATGGTTGAAAAGAAGTGCAGTGAGGAGGACATCAAGAAACAGATTAGCAATATGATGGAAGAGGTAAGTTGCTTGATATTTTTATATGTTTAACACTAGTATATATGTAAATAGAGTTTACAGTTGTTGGTTTTCATAAATATCTAATACTGAAATTATTTGGGTCCTTAATATCACCTTATAAAACATTTTATTGTGAATAAAATGCCATTACTGTGTATGTACTAATCTGTGTGTAAAGGTGTCAAATACAATAACATACAAAAAAAACAATCATGATCAGCTCTGTAAAGATTGAGTAATTCCCTTTACATTGATAAATAACCTTTAAACTGTATTATGTTTGTAGATGAAATAAAAACTTTCACAGGTAATCTTAAAACCTAACCCAAAAGCACTCTAGCTGTAAAAAAAAATATAAAGCATAACAACAAAAAAACTGTGCAAACAGCAACTGAAAAAATTGATATCAGAATGCAGTGAAGGCAATCAGTATTATTGGTTATGTAATTTAAAATTGTTTGCTAAGAAAACTAAGCTCAGTACTTGGTTTAGAATTATTTTGCTACAATGTTTGTCAGTTTTTTAACAACAGTAAAAGTATGGTTGCATGTCTTTTGGCAACTTTTTTTTGTCAATACTAACATATATGTTACCATACTCAAAAGTGGCCAAGTGAAAAGTAACTCATACATGTCACTTTAAGTTATAATATTTAATCAGTAACTTTGTTTAATCACCTTGAGATTATATTTGTGTGAACATAAATATAATTGGTTCATATACTTTAATGAAGAGTTATCACTAAAATCCCTAATATGAGCATGTACTTCTTACTTCTTATTTTACATTTACCAAATGAAAGTTTTGTTAAAGGTGTTAAATCTAGTGAGATACAGGTAGCTTAACATAGGTGAATTTTGGTAAAAATATAGATTTGTCAGTGTGACAGTTTTTGTTAGAATTATTATATATTATGAAGTCCAAGGGATTTCTCTCAATGTTTTAAGCAATTAGAATAGAAATTAATAAATAAATTTTTGGAATTAATTTATAAAATGAAAAAGTAAAAGGGGTATTTGATATCTAATATGTGTGTGTGTGTGTGTGTGTGTGTGTATATCGGCTTAGATGTAGAATGAAACATCTTTAAATTGGCCACTTTACTTACTCTTTCTGAGTGGTTATTTTAAAAGGTTTCAACCAAACTCTCACATTTTATACATGAGAAGTCTGTTTTGCCTGCCACATCATTAAACTGGCTTTTGGCAGTTTTTCCATAATATATAATTATTTGCTTCCAAAATTAATCCAAACGACCTGGCTAATCAGCTGTTGTAACAGTTATTGCTACAAAAACACATTGGTGTAGTTGGTGAAAATAGAATTGAAGCATTTGTTTAAACACATTAATCATGTCAGTTTATTCGTGTAAATAAGGTTGAAATTGGTGCAGTATATGCTAGTAACAGAGCATTCTTTCAAATGACAAAAAAAAATCCTTAAGGAAGAAATAACATTTAAAATAGGGTATGAATGTCAACCTAAAGTAAGATATCCTGGCTAAGCAGAAACATAGAAAGACAGCAAGTCAGTTACAGGTAATTATTTTGTGATGAAAGACAATTAAAACAACATGAACTAAGGGTGGACTTCAAAAAATAAGTTCATCAGTATGTGCAATTTTTTGTCTATCAACAACAATGTCCAGAAAAGGTTTATTACTGTTCATTCCAAAGGCAAAAAATGTATCGCGATTGATCTTGAAGGAAAAGGCACTTTCTGACTTCAAAGAATCCAACAGCTGGTTGGAGAACCCTCTATTTAGCAAATACTTTCAAAATCAGTGGTGAAATGGAAATTAAGACGTTGATATTATTAAAAAAAATATTATCAAGACCTTTCCTATTAAAGTGTAAAATATACACCAAGCAATAAAAGAAACACTGACAGTGGTATACAATCTCAAACTACTTGTTGGAATGATAAAAACTCAAACCATCAATATAAAAGAACTTCATGTATCTTGCAAAGCTAAAAAAAACTCTTAGATGATTTCCTCGACATTACTTACTGGATTTCCAAGTCATGGAAAGACACAAAATACAGTACTATCATCAGATGTTTCAAACTAACCAGGTTCCTGGTCTTTGATAGCAGTAACAAGGATGACATATTGCTAATATGACTTTACAATGAATTTAGAGGTCTTATAGGTTGGCTTAGATTAATTACATTGTAAATTTTGAACACAATTAAAGTTGTTGAAGTGAATAAAAGTGTAAACTTACATTATTATTATATACAAATCATTCTGTCATAGAACTTTTTATCCTTTCTTTTTTGTTCTCCATGTTCAGTGAATTAAATTCATTTCTGTTTATATGACCCAGAAAATATATTGTGACTATTCTAGTTATAAACATGTGGTGAGAGCTGATGAAAAATTTATTATCTAGAAAAGAGCTATCACATTGTTTTCTGTTTTATTTATTTATTTGACCTAAGAAGACTTCACAAATTAAAATGATTGTGACAGGTAATGATAAACCTGCATTGAAACAGTGATGACAAAAGTGAACATGTGTAAATTCCCTATTGTTATAGCAGTCCATGCCCATTTCAGTACTATTAACTGTTGACTTTAAACTAATGAAATTTGTTTTAGTTATAAGTCCATTTTAGAATGTAGAAAAAAAAATCAAAATAGTTTAGGACATATAACTGTACTTTTATTCTTAGTTACCATACATTTTCAAACAGAGGAACATAAATTATATATATTTTTTCAAGTATAATAAAGATTGCTTTCTTAGTTATTTATGATAAAACTTATTTATTTTTATTAAAAAAAACAAACCTTAAGATATTATATCTTAGATTTTTGTAACTTATGGGAAATTAAGATATGTTTTGTTTTGCAACAGTTTGACTGAGTTTTATAATTATTAAACTTTAATTTATGGAGAGAATAATATCACATAATAAACTAGCAATTAAGTTGTGATTAGAGTTTTTACTTACAAAAATGAAAGGTCAGTAAAAGTGTTTATTTCTTAGGTATATAGAGTGGTTGGTATTTGCCTGGGAATTCCATCAAAAACTTTCTTGTGGGAATATTACAAGAAAGATAAAACTTATAATTCTGTTGGTCCTATCACTTCACTTAAGTTTTATGAAGAATATGTCAAGCCACATTTCAATGTAGAGGACAAGGTAATTATGATAAAATCTTTATTGTAGTAGGTAGAATATTATTTTTAATGTATGATGTTTATTATAACTTGGATATAACTGATTACCTATAAGTATCAGTTATGTTGGTTCCTGTCAATTGAAATTACTATTTCCAGGTGTTACTTGTTTAATGTATTTCAACTATCCAAGAAATTGAAATATTGTCATTATTGTCTCATTACTGTTTTTGATTAATTCAAAGCTCCTCAATCTAAAATAAAAACTGGTTAAACATTTTTTTTGCCTGGCATGGCCAGGTGGTTAGGGTGTTTGAATCATAATCTGAGGGTTGGAGGTATGGATCCCCATCACACCAAACATGCTTGTCCTTCCAACCATGGGGGGTGTTATAATGTGGGAGTCAATCTCACTATTCATTGGTAAAAGAGTATCCCAGGAATTGGCAGTGAGTGGTGATGGCTAGTGCAGATAACCTTCATGTAGCTTTCTGCAAAATTCAAAACAAACAAATACTTCTTTTCTGTAATTTTTAATTTTAAGGTGCTATTAAAAAATCATGATAAATTAATCTTAAGTTAAAAAACTATTTTGTCATATTTGTAATGTGATAATTTTTATTTCATCAACTTAATGAATATAGTAATTGTAGCATATAAATTTTTTAATTAAAAACATAAGTTTCAACATTATTTGTATGTCTTTTATAAAACTAGCAACAATATGTAAAAGCTTTCTTTTGGAAGTAAGTTACAGTTGGTGATGTTCTAAATTCAGATAACCTTGCTTGAATAACTGAGTAATTTAAATACTGTTTTTTATTATTTATAATAATATCTTTGAGATACTCCAAGATACAGAAATTTGCAGAAATCTTATGACGTATTCAGAAATGACCCAGAGACCTGTAAAATTAAGTGTACATGAAGTATTTGATTATGGAAGTTTTAGGTATTTCTGATTGTCTGTTAGCTAATTTGCTTTATTTATCTCATGTTCAAGTGCCTAACAATACATCATATAATTTGTTAAAGCGATTTATTAAAGATCAGTTATGCAAGTACATTCTTCCTAGAAGTAATCGACTTGTCTGTGTGTTTCTATATTTAGAAATATTTTTATTGTCACACTGTATGCTAAAAAATTATCTTTTTTTATCCTCATCATTTTTTTGTCTTAGTTATAAGTAATTAAAATGAACATTTTATTATTTTTTTGTTGATATTTGATTGATGAAGTTCTATCTCTTTAATGTTCTACAATGTGTTAATTTCCTTTTTATGCAGGTGTGTCTTGTAAATGATGAACGGCCAGAGAATAGTTTTGGACAGTTATACACAGTAGACTGTTTGGGCAATGTTGTTGGTGGAAGACTTACTATATATAACAACCAACCTATGGAATTGTTACTTCAATTAGCAGCTGAATCCATCAAGAACAATGAGGTGCTATGAATTTAACAATAGTTTTGTGTTGATTTGGTTTCATATTGCATGGGTCCTCTGCTGGTACAGCGGTAAGTCTATGGATTTACAACATTAAAATCGGGTTTGATTCCCCTCGGTGTACTCAGCAAATAGGGTAATGTGGCTTTGCTAGAAGAAAACATGCATACATTCATATTGCATGGTCTGATGAGAGTTATACTGGAATTGTTATAGCCTTTTTGCTCACTGGATGATTACTTCCCACCAGATAACTTTTTACTTATAGAAAATTGATTCTTTATTTATTTTTTTGCCATTGAAGGTTTTGTCTTAATTACATAGATTTATCACTCCAAAATGTTCACACTTCCTGTAAGCATCCATACTTAAGTTTGATACCACACATAATTTTTTTTATGTTTTCTCACCTGAAAAGTTTAATTGCATCCTATGCATCATATAAAAAAGAGCTAAAATATTGTACCAACAGGTGTCCTTATTATCATATTTACTATAATATTCTTATACTTCTAATATGAACATTTGTGGACATTACTCATCTTTTGTATCAGTCAGAGAAGATTATTTACCTGTGTGTGATATACATAAAAATATTCAAGCTATTAAAATTTAATGTGTTAGCAAATAAGTTTTGTCACTGAAATTTTGTTTAGCATGAATTAACTAGGATGTTCTGTATTTCATATAAAAACCTAATAGCTATGACATGCTATGACTGATATACAAAAATAGTTTTTGAGTCAATAAATTACAATCCTTGGAAGTGGATAGGTATTCTACTTTGTGATCTCATTCACCTTCCAGTAATTTTTATGGATGAATTCTTCATAGTTGCAAGTATAGTAGACAATGTCTAATAACTGGTACTTGTGTCCATTGCTCTTCTATCTTTCAAGATTTCTTCTTCTTTGGAAGCCTCAGCTTGTCTTGCAACTAGCAATCATCTAGCCAACTAATTTATTGGAGCTTTATCTCCAGTACAAGTTTTGTGAGGTACTTTTACTGTCTGGCAAAAACCATTAGATTTAATCTAGAAGGTGTTTGGTATTCCAAAACATACCATCTGCTGAGACTGTAACTATTTCTCCATCTCCAAGGTTTCCACTCTTTGCTCATCTGAGTATTGAGAACACTTGCTCTAACCATTTATATCCCACTTGAGTAATGCCTTAGACAAATTCTAATTTGCAAATTTCATTAACTTCAATGTGCCGTATATAAACACCTCATCCTGATAATATAATTATTTTTTCTCAAAGCATTTGGTTTCCATCAACAGGAATGTTGTGATTATTTAGTATTTATGTTGTGAATTTTAATGTGATTGACATTTCCACAGTTTTTTTTTCATTTATAATTATATATTATTTAACAACAACAAAATCTTACTGATGGGTATTAATTTCCCAGTTAATGTTTCTGCTACATAGGTCAACCAGACCTCTACTCTTCCATCTCTGCTATCTGGTGTTTATCAACACCCAGGGGAGGGGTCACTCTCAATCAAAGCTGTCTCTGTGATATGATCTGTTGTGAGATGAGACATGCATGCAGATTGAAAGTGTCTCTCCAGGGGGATCTAAGATGACTTTTCAAATGATCGTGGAATGACTGAGAATAATTTAGATTCTGGTTCCTTCTTTTACTAGGTCAGCCTCAACAGAGGATCATTTTGAGTAGCCATCTCTAGCCCCTTTTTCTTGAGTTGGCTACTCGAGTGTATGAGGTTTTGGGGGTTTCTCCTGTTGCAGTTGACTCTACTCCCTCCTTGTTAGCAGAAAGGATGACAATTAACCACTTGGTTTTGGTCTCCAATACCTCATTATCTAGTGTAGGCAGTAGACGCATTCAAATTCTATGGGTTTACATCTGTATGCCTTTCCTCCCCTAATTTGGCTATTGCCTAAGGTTATGACTATGGTTCATTCTACTCCATACTGAGTTTCTTGGTTGCATCTTATTTGCCAGCTCAGACATGGTTACTACTTCTTCAGTATCTGCAGGAATGTTCACCTCTATCTCTTTTACTTTGGAAGTATCTGTTGAGAAAACCTCAATCAGATTTTCTCTACCTAGATGTTTGGAAATTCAGTCTTCATGGTTGGAAGTTATGTGGTCCTTTGTCCAACATAAGGGCTTAACTTCTAAGGTTTCTCTGTACTTAACTAAATATCTCTGTAAGGTAACCATGACTGTTTATCAAGGGGAATGGAATATTTATCATCATGGGTGTGGTTTTATATAAGACATTCTCATCCACTATTTTTAGGTATTCTAAATATTTAAGGGTTTTTGGATCTATAAAATTTATTAAAATTCTTTTGTATTCTTTAGCCCAAACAACCTCTTCAGTTATTGAATTGGGATTTTACAGTTGTTTTACATGTGTTTGCTTATCCTCCTTTTGAGCCCTTAGATTTGTATTCTTTTTTTCACCTTTTTCTAAAATTTTACTTTTGTTGTTGTTGTAGGCTTGTGAATTTGTTTGAAATCCATTTGCATAGAACTCTTTATCATTCCATACTTGTACTGCTCTAGTATGTTAGGTCTTTTCTTCCCAAGACTCTGGCTGTCAGAGGACGGGAAGAATCTTTCTGACCAATCAATATGCTGGCCATTTCACACCTTTATAACCTTTCTGATCCTGATCATTTGTTATGTCCTGTTGGAGTCCTCAAGTGTTATGTGGCTTGTATTAACTCATTTCAAGATCATAAGAACTGATCGTTTATTCACTGGAATCCTTCTGTTTCCTGTAACTTGTCTCCCATCACCCTCACAAGGTGGTTTTGTAAATTGATACACATTACCTATAATGGATTATCATTACAGGAGAGTAATCTTTTGTGTGTCACATCTCACCATATTCATCATATTTCTATGCTATTAGCTGTTCTGTTAAATTGCCTGCTGGAAGACATTGTGCAGAATGTTATTACTTACATGATCTGGCAGTTTCTTATTCTGAGGGTTTTCGAGTACCTCTATAGCTATTTTGACTACATCTGTTGTACTTTGACAGAGTTGCAGATCTTCCTCAATTATGTACTTTTTTTTATTTCCAGGGTTCCTTTATTTTTCACTGGAACCAACTGTATGGGGAGAGTTACCCACACAATTCCACACTAGCAACTTCTTTCACTGTAATTAATACAGGTTGCAAGATACTTTGTTGAAATGGGGTGTACCATAAGACCATCTAGGTGCCTACTGGATGGTATTACCTTTATTATGGGCCACCATTCATGGACAGTCATGAGTAAAGCTAAAGGGGATCCTGCCCATTCCTGTCAATCATCAGGTTGAATAAATTTGGGTCTGTTTGCTTTTAAAAATCTAGGAAACTTGGATCAATTATTGCACAATTTTCAGAGCACTGTTCCTTAGAACTCCCCAGTAAGTATTACCCTCTTATCACATCTGGTTTCCAGTCAGTGGGGTAGTGGACAGAGGCTTTTCCTCTAGAGTGTTAGAGTTCCTTCCTGCAGTTTTGGGGAAGAGGGCAAAATTGGGAGTTCTTAGATGTTTTTCCCAGATATCAGTAGGAGTGGCATCAACCTCTGGAGGAACCTACTCATAATTCCAGTTCAGATTTGACACAAAGTTGTCCTGTTGAGGAGAGGATGGCCCCATTCTTTGATCAAAGTTGCTTGAGTGTATTATTCATGGAAGGTGTATTACATGAGGTCTAGTATGCTTGTTGTTTTTTTGGATCTTTTTAAACTCTAAGACCCATCCTCAAGGTATTGTCTCTTTTGTTGATTGATCACGGTCTTGAATGTATTGTTTATGTATTCTACTTTCATAACAGTTTTCTTCTTCTGTCATTCTTTGTGAGCAATTTTAATATCCCAGAAGCTTTTATATGCAGTTCCTGACAATGTCATCCATAGCTGGTATTTGAAGCATTTCGTGTTGTGTGATAACACGAAACCCACTTGAAGTAAAAATGTATCTCAAGATGACTAGTATTAAAACTTTTATTAAAATAATGTAGAGAACAATGTTTTGACCTTCTTAGATCATCTTCAAGTTAACAAGGAGAGCTTGCAACTGACCATTGCTGGGCACGTCTTAGGGACGAGAGTATAAACTGATATGGGATTATAGGGGGCATTGCAGTATATATTAGGTTATTAATTAGCACATGTATAAAGGTGTTTCTTTATATTGGTTTAATTGTGGTTTGAGTTGTTGAATAAGTAAGGCTTGTTTGATTTTGCATTTATGTTTGTTTCCCTCCTTAGTATCTGGGTGTTTTCAGATGTGTTTTGGAAAGAAGCTTATAACAAAATACAACGTTCCAGTAAACAGTGTGCTAATGAAACATGTAAATAAGATGATGGGCAAGTCTTTTTACACTTCATCAACTACACATAAGTTCTCCTTGTTCCACCTTAACTTACTCCTAAACTTTGCTTTAGAAACTTCCTACTGGTTTGAGATTCCAAATCTGTGTGATAAAGCAGTCAGCAATGATTTTTGGTTGTTATGACTGTCTGTTGCAAGGTTATTTAATGTTAATTGTTTTTTTAAATGTGCAGCAAGAAGAACAAGTTGTACTTCACTGCTGTGTATATTCAGTATATTACTATTAAACTTGCCGAAGTTGCAGTGGGGAAGCATCAAGTAAAATCGTTTTTTTTATTATTATCTGGAGAATAAAGGTTGTTGTTTTTCTCTACTTTAGTACCAATACATCTAAATCCCTTCAATATGTACTACAAATTCTGGAAAACAATAACATTTTGTGAATGTTTTCTTCAAACATTTTCAAGTTTTCACTTCTTTTATATTCATAAAATAATACATATGTATCATACAAGTTTGCTGTTCCTATGAATGATTTAATTGCACTCATGAATATTGTTCTACATAAACAGTTTCCCTTTTTTCAATGAAAATATTGTAGTAATGTTCTCATTATGTCATATTCTTAGGCTGTTTGGTTTGGATGTGATGTTGGTGCAAGATTTGCTGGTAAGCCTGGTGTCCAGGATCTTAATGTGTAAGTACTTGTTGCAGGCAAGTTAAAATCAGTACACTGATGTAGTGTTTTTAAGTTAATATATTCACAGAAAGCCAATTCAGTATATGACTTCTCTGTGGTACTTGCAACTATATTAAAGAAGTGGTTGTGGCTTACTTTGTGGAACTTTTTTTTTTCTTGTGGTATTTAAAATTGAATAGGTAATGTTGAAAAGAATCAGTATTTATTGGCTAGATTGTGTTAGAAGAGGTAATTATTTCTTGTTCTTTACAACAAAAATAGCTTGTAAAGTTCAAGTAAAATGAGGGCTGGGATGTTATTTCCATACTTAATACATCTAAAGATTGCAGTTATAAATTTCCAAAATGCAATACTGGACTAGAAAAGTTACCACCTTTAAAATATGTTACTATATATATGTAATTAAAGTATTTTGGTATTTAGAAGGATATAGTTATTAAATTGACAATAATAATAATTGTGATGGTTGCACCCAGTTTTTAATTATTTAAATGTTAATTGACTGTTCACAATTTTATTGTTTCTATATTAATAAAATGGAACTGATTTAAGAAGGTGCTGCAAACGTAAATTCTCGTAGACAAAGAGATTATTTTGAATCTGTGAAAGTGCAATGCATGTCATAACTTTGTATAAATGATGCTCTGAAGTGATCACTTTCATGAAGATGTACAACAGGTTGAATAACTGCATAAGCACTTGTTAAGTTACCAATTATAATAGCTTTGTATGTGACAAAAAATATATTCTTGACTTTACTCTCTTATGTCATTAAAAGTGAGTGACATTTAATTTTTGAAAACTTTGTAAATATTATATTCTTAGTTAGTAATGTTTTTACATTTGAGTAGGTTCAGTCATGCTTCTAGTAGTTTAATTCTGTGGTAATGGTGTCTTGTTGTGTTCTTTATCAATTAAAATTCTCATGCTGTATTGAATAATGTTTTTTCCTTCGTACGTATATATATTGAGTTTCATAGAAAACCATATCTCTCACATATTTATTTCCTAAAATAAAAATACCAGGTCATTTTTTTTTTTTTTGTGTGTGTGTGTATATATATATATATATATATGTATGTATTTTTTTGTTTGCCTGACAGACATGATTTTAAATTAGTGTTTGGTGTGGACATCAATCTTGGGCTGAACAAAGCAGAACGACTTTTATATGGTGATTCTCTAATGACACATGCTATGGTTTTTACTGCAGTCAGTTTCAATGTGAGCCTTTTTCTTTTTTGACTCGTAGTTTCTTAGAATGTGGAAATATTAACCACTACTAACTTCAGTCCTTTTCTGTTGTCTTTAAAAAGATAAAAACTTTCCAACTGAGCATTTTTAAATTATTCCAAAACTTAATTAAGTAGTTATGTTGCAGAATCATTTATCAACTTTTAGCAGTTCCATGCTCAGAATGAAGTTTTTCAGGAATTTACATGATATGTCATTACATTATACTGCTTAAAATTTAAGTTTTTCTTTCATGAAAGCAAAAATGTGTGAAATTCATAGAATTCTTATTGACGTGTGATTCACATATTTATTAAAATTATAAAGAGTATAAATAAATAGTTACATTATTATGACTTTGAAAAATCTGGAATATTTGTATAGTACTACTATTGTGAATAGTTTTCTGCAATTTGAGATTGATTGACCTTCAAAATTATATTAGATGAAAACTGGCAGATTTTCAAAACCCATAAAAAGTATAATAGAGAAATTTGTAATGTCCTGACCAGCAAAACAAACTGGTATTTAAAAAAAGATTGTGCAAAATTTATTTTTATGGCATGAGATTGGTGATATCTATATGTAATACAGTTTGGATACATGCAGTTAAGCTTTCAGGTAGAAGATACAGACTGGTATAAAGCAGTCTCAAATTTTATAACCTGCTTTTTGATTATAATCAATTGATTTAACAAACACAAAATTTGCGAATTAGAGTATTCTTTTAAAAAGCATTTATGGAAGAGAAAAATTAATAATATTTGATTTTTTGCAGCTGAAATTAGCAAAGTTTATTCAACTGTAAAGAAATAATAAAAACTATGTGGGGGGCTGAAATTTTTCAGTTAACTGTATTTTTGTTGGATTTTGTATAGAATGAATACAATATGTGAATGGGAAAATGTATTTTGGTAGGAATGGAATTTGCAAAAGTGGGACTTGCACAACAGTGGCCATACAGTTTCTGTTGAATCTTACCACCATGTGAGAATTCCCACAGATACCATTCTTACTATGAAAAATTTAGCTGTTTCCAACAAGATAAACTTGAAATTTGTTTTTCTACTATTTTATGTTGCCTAATTATGAGTTTACCTTCAATGATGTTTCTTGCTTTTCCAGATAACGTATTTTATTGAAATAACCTTAGTTAATTGTAACTCAGTTATATGAATATATTAAATTTGGGTACTAAAAAGTGAATAAATAGAACTTAAGTAGATTTGTTTGTTTGTTTTGAATTTTGCGCAAAGCTTCTAGAGGGCTATCTGTGCTACCTGTCCCTAATTTAGCAGTGTAAGACAAGACGGAAGGCAGCTAGTCATCACCACCCACCACCAACTCTTGGGCTACTCTTTTACCAACGAATAGTGGGATTGACCGTCACATTATAATGCCCCCACGGCTGAAAGGGCGAGCATGTTTAGCGCGACGTGGATGCGAACCTGCAACCCTTGGATTACGAGTCGAATGCCTTAACACACTTGGCCATGTTGGGCCCAATTAAGTAGAGAACTATGCCAAGTTTACTAATTACTACTTTCTCTTGCTAAGGCTAGACTTGAGAAAGAAGACATCTTAACCTAAAACAAAATCTAAATAACAGGTTTTAAAACCCATTCTACAATTCTGGAACACTTTACAGCTTGGAGCTCGAAAGTAAATTATAACCAAGAATCTTTTGGATAAAGAACATCTCAAGTTTTACAGAGCTATATGTGAAGTGTATTTTCACATCAGTTTCACTTTTGAACATATTTAAATATTGCTTATTTTAACATAGGACTTAATTTTATATTTTTAAAGTGTATTATTTTAGCTATTGAACTTTTTATATTGTTCCATGTTTTGTATCACAGGAGGAAGGTAAACCAATCAAATGGAGAGTGGAAAATTCTTGGGGAGAAGAAAGAGGTGAAAAAGGTAACATCATTTTCATTATTAATTATGATATCCTGTAAGGTAGGAGGGTATGTAAATATGCATCCCCTTAAAAGCAAAATAGATAGAGAAATTCACTTTTGTATGCACAACTTATGTTATCAAGATAAATCAGAAATTGGAGGTATAATGGAAGTGTACATCACTATCCTTTCTGGAGAATATGTTTTTCCCTGATGAAAAAAAGATGTGTGTGTACAAATTTTTAAATTGCATTACATTACTATTAGGTAAACAGTAAACTGCCCCTTGTTCCAGAATGTTAAACTGCAATCTTTATTTTTTTTTCACATTATTTCTTGCAATAGTTGTTCTTAAATAATTAATTTTGCTTTTGCGTATCCTTTCGTGAGTTCTAAATGTTTACATGTACAGAAAATCATGTTTTGCAGAACACACCACTGGATATTTTGTATTTTGAAATAATTTTTTTAATGTCCTATTTTCTTATTGTATCATGTATTACCAGTTGTTTTGATAAAGTTTTGTCATTTCCATGTTACAATATCCTCATGCTCAAATGGTTATTTTATGGTAATTTTAGTAACTTTTTTCAGTGTATATATGGAAATATACACACATTTTTTATTTGATAAAATATTTGATTATCTAGTTGATGCATAGAATTCTATTTTTGGAATTTCAGATTTAATAATTATACAGACACAATACATTTTATACTTATTATTTATGATGGCATGTTTTTATTACATCAGTACATGGCATGGTGGTTAGGGCACTTGATTTGTAATCTGAGGATTGCAGGTTCACATCCCTATCTCATCAAACATGCTCACTCATTTATTCATGGAGGCATTATATTATGTGATAGTTACTACTACTTATTGGTTAATGAGTAGCCCAATAGAGGGCAGAAGGTGCTGATTACTAGCTTCCTTCCCTGTTATCTTTCACTGCTGAATTAGGGGTTGCAAGTTCAGATATCCTTTGTGTAGCTTTGCATTAAATCCAAAACAAACAGCACTAGTTGATAGTTTATACCATATAATTGCAAGCTATTCACAAATACAAACAAAGGGAATGGGTGTATACAATTTGAAGAGAAGTAACATTACTGATTTTGCAGGTTTAGTCATAACTGCAGGTTTGCAGTTATCACACTTTTGAATTGTCAGTTTCTCTTCATCTTCAGATTGACCCCTTGATGTGGACTCCTGTACATGGTGAGGGGACCTCCCAAAGAAGGTTCTGTTCTTACAGTTTACCTCCTCTGTGATCTAAACATTTACCTGGGTGTTTGCTGTGCGTAGTAACCCATGAAGGGGAGGAGAGAATTCTCGTGGTTGAGGAGTCCAACTCCAACACACCACATTGGCCTTGAATTCCTGTAAACAGACAGTCTTGGGGTGGCCCCCCAGGTTCAGTCGGCTAATCCATTTGGGCCAGGGTCAACTGAGTACCAGCATAGGACGTCCACAACGGGTGTTGTATACATTGTGTCTAACACTGTTGTTTGGGTATAGTGCTCACGAAACCCTGACATTGCTGCAGTGCCCTTAAGGGCACTGTAAGTGCATCCTTTTTTAGGGCTCCATGGTGGGTGGGGTCAGTGGGCACCAAAAAATTTCTATTTATTAAGGATACTCCTAAAACAAAAAAATAACACAACTTAAAACCATTGAGGTAAACCTGACTACTGGAAAAATGACCATGCATTGATGGATCTGTACAGCCTAACTCACCACTTGAATCTGTCCCACGATTCTTAATTTTGCATTCCTTAAGTGACAAACCTCTAGGACAGATGTTCCCGTTGTTTATTTAGAAGGGCTTGTTGGCTTCCCTAAATTGGTAAAAAAAGCTACGTTCAGGAGACATCGTAGTAGAAACATCTTCATAACAGTATTCCAAACTCCTCCTGACATCAAAGGCCTTGGGGGACATATCCATTGAGGTTACTCCTCATTCCTCTTTGAATACTTCCAGAGGAGTCATAGTTGAAAGAGATTTAAGAATTGTCCCCAAATCAGAGATCCTCTGAATTGTAAGGTGTGACCTTATATTCCAAATCCTGTACAATGTTTCCATTGTTAACGATTTTGTCATTCAAAACAATCTTACTGTGGTTCCTTGACCTGTGCCTGTTGTGGTAGTAAAGACCATAATGCCATCGAATGCCAACTTGAACCACATTGTATAAACTTTAATGGTACGCATCCTTCTTATTTTACCTCTTGCCCTAAATGGGTAGAAGAAAAAGTACAACGTCTCAAGACAGTTAACAATCTCACTTACACAGAGGCTTGAAAATTATTATTACCTATTCCTTCCAGAACTTATGCTGCTGTAACCCATTCTACTACTACAGTAGGAGTCCAAACAGACCTTACCCTATCTCCTACACAATCTTCACCAGCAAATTTTAATGAAACACTTCCCAAAATCAACACAGTTCACGAATCAGTGTCTCCTTCCATCTCTGTTCTGACCACACCTTCCAGTCATTGCGGAACTTTACCTTCTTCATTTATATGCAAAAACGGCTCGTTTGGGCTGAGAAAACACTTTACATAGAAGAGCGAACAACGTTTCGACCTTCTTCGGTCATCGTCAGGTTCACAAAGAAAGAGGTAACTGACCGGAAGCTGACCACATGTTTGAAAGGGGTTGTGTAACTGTGTGTCGAAATGTAGAGGGCGGTATTAGATGTTTGAATATATAATTTTATTTATTATATTAATATAGGTATAAAGGCGTTCCTTTATATTGGTTTATTTTGGGTTTAAGTTGTTGTATAAGTAAGGCTTCTTTAATTTTACGTTTGTTTATGTTTGTTTCTTTATTTAGTATTTGAGTGTTTTTTATGGTTATGTTGTGTTTATTTGACTTGCAGTGTTCAAAACGTGTGAAGGTGACTTTTATGTTCTTTGAATCTGGTTTCCATTTTCTACTTGTTTCTCCAATATAGAAGTCGTGGCAGTTATCACATTGTATTTTATAAATAATGTTGGTGTGGTGTTTGTCAGTGTAGTTTTTACATAGTATAGACCTCAGTTTTGTGCGGGTTTTGAATAAATTTGGTATTAATTGGAATGTCATATTTTGTTACTAATTTTGCCAAATGTTGGTTATTTGTTTGCTGATGTCGGGAATATATGGTATACAGCAGTATATGGTTTCGTGGTTTTTTGATTCGTGAGCTGTATTTACTTTAGTTGGTTGATTTTGCTTTCTGTGTAGGTGTGTGCGTATAATGTTTTCTACGGTTTGTGGAGGAAACTTATTGATGTTGGTGAAGTATTGTTTTATTTTGTCTAATTCATCGTTAATTTTATCTGGTGAGCATAGTTTTATGGCTGTGTTTATTTGGTTTCTTAGTATGTTCAGTTTTTGTTTTGTTTCATGTGCTGAGTCCCAAGGAATGTATAGTCCAGTATGGGTGATTTTTCGGTGGATTTCTGTTTGAAATTGTGTATCAGTTCTTGTAATTTTGAGGTTAAGAAATGATATTTGATTGTTTTCTTCCTGTTCACATGTGAAGTTGATGTTGGGATGTATAGAGTTAATGTGATTGAAAAATTAAGTATGTGTTCTGTAGATTTGAATCCGCAACCATGTCATCTACATATCTATACCAGTATAGTGGTGGATGTAATGCTGTGTTAATTGCTTGTGTTTCAACTTGTGTCATAAAAATATTGGCTAGAACTGGTGATACTGGGTTGCCCATGCTTAGGCCGTTTGTTTGTATATAGTTTTGGTTGTTGAACATGAAGTTTGTCTTTATCGTGGTGAATTCTATGAGGGTTGCTAACTGGTTACTGGGAATTTCTATAGTTGGGTTAGGGTCTGGATATAGAGTTCTAAGGCTATCTTGCAGGCTTCAGTGGTTGGAACTTCTGTAAAGAGGGATATAACATCGAAACTGGCCATTAAGGCTTTATGATTAAGTTGATTTAGATTAGACTTGAAATTAAAAGAGTCTTTGATAAATGAGCTGGCTGATGTTACATATTTGGAGAATGCCCATGCTATGTATTTACCAAGGTTGTAATTAAGCGATTCATATGTGGACATTATTGGTCGTAATGGACAATCTGGTTTATGAGGTTTGGGGATGCCGTATATTTGCGGTGTCGCGTGAGTCGGTTTTACGTAGGTAGGAATAAAGTGTTTGTGAAATTGTGTTGGCTTTTTTTCATTTGTAGTAGTAATTTGTTCAGTTCGTCTCGTGTGTCTTTGTTGGATTTGTGTGTATTGGTTTAAATTTGTTAGGTGTCTGATAGGATGTTATTCATTTTTGGATGTATTCATTCGTGTTCATTATGACTATAGCGTTACCTTTATCTGCTTTTAGAATTTTTATGTTTTGTCTTGTTTTAGGTTTTTTATGCAATTAATGTCTCTTTTGTAAGGTTGTTTTTCAGTTTTCTGTTTTGTGAAATTATGTTGATGGTTTTGTGAGAAAATTCTTTGAAAAATCGTTTAAGATGTTGTTTTTAGGTGTTTCTGGAAAATATAAATTTGTAATTTTACCTGGGAAGGTTGGCTGTTGGATGTCAATAAAATTATCTAAGTTGTCTTCTTTCTGTTGGTTGTTTTTGGTTGTTTCCTTGTTTTTGTTCTCTGTAGAAAGTATCACAAGTCTCCTGGCTAGGTCTTCTAAACATGTTTTGATTTCTATGGTTGGAATGTACCTAGGTGCTATAGCGAAGTTGAGTCCTTTGTTAAGTAGATGTATCTCGTCTGTGTTTAATTGACGGTCGGATCTGTTAATTATGAGGTTAGTCAACGGTTTGTCGTTTTGGTGTCTTTTCTGTTGTTTGCATCTTAGTTTTTCTAGTTTTTTGTTGTGGCAGATCTTTTTGTCTCTGTTGTTTTTAGTATTGATTTGGTTTATGTTTCGTTGTATAAGTCCGTAAATCTCTGGTTTAATGCAGCATGCCAGTTGATGGTCTAGATTCATTTTTTGTTTTTGTAAGTCATGTAGTTCTTTGTATTTTGTGTTCAACATGGCTTTCAGTAGTTTTTCTGTAAATTTTGGATAATGTTTGTGTATGTATTAAAATTTTTTGAAAGTTTTACCTTTACAACATTAGGGGTTAGTTGTTCTTTTCTACATTGTTGAATAAAATAAATGTCATTTCTTCTATTAATAATTCGTTGGTTTAAATTCCTTAGTTTCTTAACGATGGTGTGAGCGTGTACTGTTAATATTGGTGTATGCGGTATGCTAGTTCAGACATAATGGTAACAGGTAACAGGTAAGTACAAATACACTGAGAAAAACACAAAACTTACACTTCTCGTTACAGTCGCCGTGATGAAATAATAATCAGTGATGACGAGAAACCCACTTGTTGAGAAATTTATATGCAAAAACGGCTCGTTTGGGCTGAGAAAACACTTTACATAGAAGAGCGAACAACGTTTCGACCTTCTTCGGTCATCGTCAGGTTCACAAAGAAAGAGGTAACTGACCGGAAGCTGACCATATGTTTGAAAGGGGTTGTGTAACTGTGTGTCGAAATCTAGAGGGTGGTATTAGATGTTTGAATATATAATTTTATTTATTATATTAATATAGGTATAAAGGCGTTCCTTTATATTGGTTTATTTTGGGTTTAAGTTGTTGTATAAGTAAGGCTTCTTTAATTTTACGTTTGTTTACCTTCTTCAATTCAAGATGTTTCCTTGGGGTCTCCCTCTCTTGATACCCCAAAAATTAAACAAATCACTCATCCATGCCCTCAATCATTAGTACATGTATCAATAAATTTAGACCCGACCATTCAAGCTAGAGCAGGATCCATAGAGGGCAATAGACCCACATCCAATAAAGAAAAAAAAAAACGCAGTCATAAGTAGGACTCTTTACCGTCTTCTCCTCTGAAATAATTACACATATCCAAACTAATCCAATGGAACTGTCGAGGTTTCCAATCAAATGTGACTGACATCAAAGATCTGATTGACTTTTATCATTCCATATGTCTTTCTTTGAAGGAAACATTTGTACTGCCTACAAATATAGTTACTATATTCATTATACTGGAACGACTGGCTATGTGTAGGATGGAGACATGGGATATTTGTATTGCTAGTTGATCAGCATGTGCCCACCCAATCCCTGTCATTGACCATGCCGTTGGAGGCTGTAGCCATCCATGTCTCTTTGGGTTGTACCATCACTATTTGCTTTCTATACCTTACACCTGAGATGCATTATAATCAATCAGACCTCGATGCCTTCATTGAGCAACCGCCAACCCCTTTTTTAATCTTGAGAGATTTCATTGGGCATAATCCCCTCTTGGGTGGCTCCCGTATTGATATGAGAGGGCACATCATAGAGCATATGCTTCTGAACCACAACCTGACTCTGTTCAATACTAGCTCTTACACACATTTTCATGCACCCAGTCAGTCATTTACAGCTATAGATATTTATGTCTGTTCCCCTTTGCTACTCACTCGCTTTTCCTGGGAGGTTGACATCAATCCATGAGGTAGTGATCATTTTCCTATCATATTACGAGAGATTAGCCATGATCAGTACCATTTTACCCATGTACCTCGGTGGAAGTTGGTCCAGGCCAACTGGCCTTTCACTAGTCTCTCGTAACTTGATTTTGCCATCTTATGTAAATCAGCCATAGATGATTGTATAGCAGCAGTAACCAACAGTATCATACAAGCTGCTACTTGATGCATCCCTAAAACCTCGACATATTCCCCACGGCATCCTCACCCTTGGTGGAATTCTGCCTGTTCTATAACATGAAAAACCCAGAAACGTGCTTGGGATAAATTTCGAAGATACCCCCATGCTCTCAAACTGCATTGCATTTCATCAAGCCCGTGTACACGCTCGGCAAGTTAGACGTCAAAGCCAGAAGGAATCTTGGATTAAATACACCTCCAGTATTTCTTCAACAACCAGCACAAAAGTTATATGGGATATGGGATCCAGAGGGTGAGTGGAAGATATACTACTGCCCCCCTCTCTATCTTATTATCTGATGGCCATGAAGTTGCAGATGCACGGAGCATTGCCAATACTCTTGGGGACTTCTTCTCTCGTGTGTCTAGTTCTTTGAACTTATCCCTTTCCTGTTTAGCCATTAAAACACAGGCAGAGCATCTGCCTCTTTCCTTTTCAACTGACCATTCCTATGACTACAATCGCCCTCTTACACTGATAGAACTCAAACTTGCAATTTATTGGTCTGGCAATACATCAGTCAGACCTGATAATATATATTATTAGATGTTACACCACCTATCCCAGAACTCTCTTACTATTCTCCTATCTGTCTTTAATTGGATATGGCAGGAAAATATCTATCCTGACACTTGGCAACAAGCTATCATACTCCCTATTCTGAAACCTGGGATGGATCCAACTATTCCTTTGAATTACCGTCCAATTGCTTTACAAGTTGTCTCAGTAAGATCTTAGATAGAATAATCAATGCCTGCCTCGTTTGGTTTCTTGAATCAAACAACCTCCTCTCACCTACTCAGTGTGAGTTCCAAAGACTACGCTCTATGATAGACCACTTAATTTGCCTTGAAACATCAATCAGAGAAGCCTTTTTAAGGCGACAACATCTTGTTACTGTTTTTTTTTATTTAGAAAAAGCTTACGTTACAACATGAGATATAGCATCTTACGAGACCTTCACTCATATGGATTGCGTGGCAACTTATCACTTTTCATCAAGCAATTCTTAATGAAGAGATGATTCCAAGTCCCTGTGGTCTCAACACTTTCTCATTTTTTCTCACAGGAACTTGGAGTCCATCAGGGCTGTATTCTGAGTGTCACACTTTTCATTATAAAGATTTATGCCATCAGTGAACAGCTACCCCCTACAGTTAGTTGCAAATAGTCTTTTTGTTGATGACTTTCACATCTCATGTCAGTCATCAAACATGAGGTTTATTGAACAGCAGCTACAAACTGCAATCACTCAGATACTGAAGTGGACCACAGCAAATGGTTTTAAACTTTCACTGTCTAAAACAGTTTGTATACATTTCTGCCGCAAATGGGGAATCCACCCATATCCAGAACTCCGTCTTGATGATGTTGTACTTCCTGTTGTCCCTGAGGCAAAATTCTTAGGTCTTATATTTGATTGTAAATTAAATTTTATATCGCATATCAAGCAACTTTGTATCAACTGTGTAAAAGCATTGAACATTCTCCATGTCCTCTCTTCTACTTCTTGGGGAGCAGATCGATACTCCATGCTCAAATTTTTTCATGCCCTAGTCTGATCCAAACTTCACTATGGGTATGTGGTTTATGGTTCTGCCAGAACCTCAGCACTGAAAATGTTGGATCCTGTCCATCACCAGGGGCTTCAGCTTTGCATTGCAGCTTTTCGTACTTCTCCCATACAAAGCCTGTATATGGAATCTCATGAACCCCCTCTATATATTCACTGTTTGCAACTATCTCTAATGTATGCTTCCAAACTTCGGTGCTTACCACAGCATTTTACCTGGAACTGTGTTTTTCAACCACAATGGACCACACTTTTTAATAACAGAAAATATGCCACTGTTCTTTTAGTCTCCGTATCCAGGCACAATTAGAAGAATTGGATTTATTCTTGAATAACATTGCAGTTTCTTCAAATCAGCCTATTCCACCATGGCAAATTGCTGTCCCCAATTGTAACCTATCTTTGAGCTATCTGAGGAAAGCAGATACACACAATTGGAAATATTGCTCTTTCTTTGGTGAACATCTTTCATATGATTCATCCATTCTTATATATCAGATGTTTCCAAATCGGGTGACTCAGTTGGCTCTGCCATGGTTTGCGACAGTTCAATTGTGGCACACAGACTCTCCCCTTCAGTTTATGTTTTCACTGCCAAATTGTATGCCATCTCTCTTGCACTAAATCATATTGAAATAATGCAATATTCAAATTGTACAATATATACAGAATCACTTAGCTGTCTATTGGCCCTGGAATCATTCCATGATAGTCACCACCCTCTTCTCATCAACATCGAAAACAAACTGGCCCATCTGTCTCCGTTCAATTCTTTTGGATACCAGGTCATATTGGTATTTGTGGAAATGAGCTGGCCAACAGAACAGCAAAGTCTGTCTGTTCTGGATCTATCATCCCAGTACCCATCTCATACATGGACTGTGGTCCAGTTATCAAATCCAGACTGTACACCAGATGGCAGGCAACCTGGAATGAGCAACACAATAACAATCTTTTTCAAATCAAACCTTCTCTAGGTCTTTGGCCCTCTTGCTTCTGTAAGGATCGAAGAGAGGAGGTTGTTTTGGCAAGGATATGCATTGGTCACAGTTTTTTAACCTACCACTTGTGTGGTCCATGTGGCACTCAGATCACAATCATCCACATTTTATTATCATGCCATCATTACAACCTGGAACGACGACACCATTTTAAAGATATTTGTAAGGCAGGTTTGCCCTTGACTTTGGCCCATTTATAGGTAATACTGTCCATCTCACTCATGTTTTTACATTTTTAAGAGCCATTGTTCTTTTACACTTAATTTAAGGTTTTTTATTGGACTATATAGTGTTTTAGCATGATTTCTTTTACACGTTTTAATGTTTTAACATGATTTCTTTTACACATTTCAATTTTTATTTTGACTTGAACCCAGGACTGGAAAGGTCAACTTCAGGTGACTGACTGCAAATTTGATCTTGATGCTTCAATCTTCCTGGCATGTCTTAATTTTACACATTTTAGTTTTTATTTTTATTTTGAACTGAACCCAGGACTGGAAAAGGCCAACTTCAGGTGACTAACAGCAAGGGTGTACTTCTTGCTTCAGTCTTCCTGGTGGTTCCTAATTTTATGTATTTTACTTTTTACCTTAATTTCCCTATACCTATACTGTACCACATCTTGTCTGGCACAAGATAGCCTTGTAGCTTTGTGCCAAAAAACATTGAATACCTACCTACCTACCTTCAGATTGACTTAGTGACAGCAATGTTTTACTTTGTTAAAACATATCTAATGATAGATGAATTCTCACATTTTCTAGGTACATGTTCTTTTATACAATTATACAGCTATCTAATTGTATTTAAAAATATATATGTAAAAACGGCTGGTTTGGGTTGAGAAAATTTTTATGTAGAGGAGCGAACAACGTTTAGACCTTCTTTGGTCATTGTCAGGTTTACAAAGAAAGAAAGAGGTAACTGACCGATAGCTGACCACAGGTTTGAAGGGGGTTGTGTAATTGAGTGTAGGAATGTAGAGGGTGTGCTAAGATCTTTGATTATATTTATTAATATAATCACTGATATCTAATTGTATTCTTCTGCACAACTAGAGCATTTGTTCTATAGATGAAAATTATTTTTTCTTTCAATTTAGCATGTGGTTAAAATGAACTAAAACAGTTCTCAAAGATTTAATTAGGGTTTTAGGTTGTTAAAGATCATAATTAAATCTTTGAGATCAGTTTTGGTTCATTTTAGTTCAATGTGATAAATATAAAGATGCAGAAATAATTATTTTGAAACATAAATTCACTAAATATTAATGTAAAAAATATATTTAATTTTTCTACTTATAACAGTTGTACCACTTTCAATGAAAAAATGTATAAACAAACAGTGGGAATTCCAATGGGTGCTAATTTCTCCTTAAACATGACCAACTTGCATCTATTTTCCTATGAATATTCATTTTGTAACAAAAATTAAACCCTAACTTGTATTCCTGTAGTTTTCATTACACAGATAATCTGATTTCACTTATTAATCTGAATTTTGATCCTAACATAAAATACCTGACAAAGTTTATAACAGAAAGATGTATTAGCAGTGATATTCATGTTCAGTATTTAGTTATAGACAATCATTTAGTAGAAGGTAGAATATGGTTGACTATTTTTTACATGAAAAGGTAATTTGATTTTCCCATTCTTAGTTTACCCACTCTTAACAGTGTTGTTCTATCAATATTGGTAAAGGGACTATTATATCTCCATTAAAAATTAGCAGTTTGTAATAGCAGTAATTCTTTTATGGATAATGTTGAATTATTAATTAATAAACTGGAAAATAATGGGTTTTTTCAATGCTGATTTAATAATTTTTTTTACTTTTTTATAATAAATGTGAAATTATGTTGCACGTTAAGCTCTTGTTCATGGAGACTTTTAAAGGGTGTTAGTTAGTTGGTCTAAGTAACAAACTGTCACATTTGAAATAGTTCCATACATCAGAGAGAATGACCAACTTCAGGTTGCTGGGTTGGTTTCAGCTTACCCATTTTGTGCATAAACAGTAAGGATTCTTCATTTAATTTAACATCTCTAATTATTAGATAAAAGGGTGGAGGCTGGGAGTTCTGTAGAAATTTAGGGTGACTCATTTCTACTGTAAGTATATTTTCCATATTATTAAATAAAGGGAAGAGGTAGAGAGTTTCAATTTATAGAATTATATTGGGTGGATTTAATTCTGTCTAAGAGCCATTTCTAAATATTAAGGGTAGCTGTCTTCTCACAACTGGCTGCAAACAACAAAAGGCAGTTGGATTTGAGATGTGGATTCAAGCACTCAATTTCTAACCCTTAACTGATTCTCCTTACTTACTGGCAAGTTGTGCATCGTCATTTAAGTTTTGCATGATAGATGTACTATCCCCAATACATTTGAGTGGTTTAACCACAGGCATTATCCATTATGACTTAAGGGAGATAACAATAAATAATAATGAAGAAATAATTTTGGATTTCAATTTTATTATATTGTGTCTGGTTTATATTGAGTCCATTATTGTTTTATAGTGATGATTGTAATTGCCTTTTAATAATTGACATATTGCATAGCATTAGGTGTATTGATTGATTAATATATGCATACACACAAATGCATATATATGAAACATTATTATTATTGGTTTCTCAGCTGTAAAATGTTAGTAAACGTTTTTTGTTTTGTTTTTTCAGTTTTATCTTAACATTTCTTAACAGAACATCATTATAAGATGTTCTTATGCTGCATTGCCTTCATGTTTCTAGACCCATGATAGTTGACTTCGATATTTTTTACGTTTGTGGACTTGGCTTAGTTTGTTAGGTTTGAGCATGAAGTATCCTTTGTATTTACATATGCATAGTGATCATTCATTATATTTAGATGATTAGGTGAATAAATAATTGGTTTCCTACTACACATTTAACAAACAAAAAATCAGCTACAGTATGACAGAAACAAGAAATATAAAATATTTGAAATAGCTGTATGGAGAAAGAAAATGGTCATTACTGAAGTTGAAAGACATTCCTCAAAAGCTAGGAAATTTATATGCAAAAACGGCTCGTTTGGGTTGAGAAAATATTTTACATAGAAGAGCGAACAACGTTTCGACCTTCTTCGGTCACCTGACGATGTAAAATATTTTCTCAACCCAAACGAGCCGTTTTTGCATATAAGTTTCTCAACAAGTGGGTTTCTCGACATCACTGATTAAAAGCTAGGAAAGATTCACAACTTCTTGGTTTGATGATGTAATTAATAAAATTGTTATTGAGAGGTATAAGAATAGGAATGATAAAGCAAAACAAGCAAGAATATATAATAATAATAAAACTAAGAATAAATATTTGAATTTAGAGTGTTGTGAGGGAAAGTAAATAACAATTTGTTTGGGCACCACATGACTATCTAAAACAAAGGTGAAATTCATTTATAGAGGGAATCAGCTATCTGGTATATGTAGATGTCTAAAAACTAATGTTGGTACATGTAAGCATCATTTGTTGGTGAAATAATTCCTCATGAACTCATCTAATGATATTGTTGGCATACTTATATATTTAAAAATGGCTGGTATGGGTAGAGAAAGCACTAATAGAGGAGCGAACAACGTTTTGACCTTCTTCGGTCATCGTCAGGTTCACCAAAGAAGGTCGAAACGTTGTTCATTCCTTTATTAGTGCTTTCTCTACCAGCCATTTTTAAATATATAATTTTATCTACAAGTGGATTTTCTCATCATCACGGATGTGGACATACCTTTTGCACATAAATATATCTTTATGTTAAGTTCGTTTAGCAGTTTCTGTTGAATGTAATTTGTATGTACCTGTTTTGTTAAAGAGTATCAGTAATATTTAGACAATGAATTTTTGTTTAATTTAATATGACATGGTTTTGTGTTTAAAGCCCATAACAACCTGAAAAAAGGTTTTCTATTTCATTATGAAAACTAATTAGAAGATTACAACTTGTTTTTGGTTCATCTAACTCTAGCTATTCTTATCGAAATTTAAAAAGTACTCAAGTAAATGCATTTGCATGCATACACATAGACATGTAGAAAAAAAAAGACAATTTCATTGTGAGTAAAAAAGCTATTAGGTTACTCTTATGGAAGACATTTTAGGTTATATATTAATATAACCCAGTGTAAACAGATTCTAACTGGCTGAGATAAAAGTATGATTTTGTTGTATTTTGAGATAATTATATGTAAGTAGCATATGTTACTACAGAAATTTATTATACGATTGTAGGTGGTTGAGTTGGGAGAATATGTGTAAAATAAACATTGTTGATTTAGCATTGTTTTCTTTATGGTTATTACAGGTTACTTGATGATGACCTCAGAGTGGTTCAGGGAGTATGTTTATGAAATTGTTATAGACAAAAAATTTGTATCAGAGGATGTGATGGAGGTTTTTAAGAAGGAACCAGTTCTTCTGCCAGCATGGGACCCAATGGGAGCTCTTGCATATTGATCTTCAACTAAGCTATTCTATTGTACCTGATAACTGAAGATAAAATTCATGAAATTAACCAGACTAATGAAATGCAAGACCATCATGTGATAGTTTTACTATCAAGTAATCATTTATTATCCAAATATATGCTTTAAATGTCTGAAAATTTCCAATTTTTATTACCATACCTGTACTAAAAGAAATCAATTGGCTGTATCACATTACCTTCAAAGCAAATTGTCTTCAATTTTGCTGCCAAGATGGAACTACTGTAACCAAGATTTACTGAGAATGAGAACCCATATGATAATCCTTAATAAAATATATCTCAAAATGATTTTTGGTACAAATTCAGTATCAGAATGCATTATCTAGGACTACAAACACACAGCTCTGTGAAAACTAGAACAGGTGACCAAGGAACATATGTAGTAGAAAATATTTCAATAAATATCACTGTAACTCTAGAAATGTTTAAACAAACATTCTCTTTGAATTAAATTTAACTTTAAATGTAAGAACTATAAGAAACATTTCTTGACAATTAGGTAATGGACTAAAACAATGTTATTCAACTAAGAAAGTGAAAAGTAATATGTAAATAAGAGAACAGTAAAACCCTGTACTCTTTAGATTACAAAGAGTGTAAATAATTTCAGTTATTATTGGGTGACAAATCACAAAATATAACCAATTCTCTAAGAATTTAACCGGTTTGCACATTTTCAAATATTCCTTACTGAATAATTAGGCATAAGAAAAACTTTTATTTATTGAAATTAGATGGTTAAAGTGATTTCTTTTTCTCTCAAAAGAATAGTATTCAAACACAATATTTTTATAGGAACAAATACACATAGGAAATTAGTTCCAAATGCCGTGACAACCATGAACAAAAGCTATTTTCAAATTTATAATATTGATACAAAACCTATTTAATTTCAACATTTAAAAGACTTTTAGGCTAATGAAAACTTTAAGCATATTATTCAGTATTAGAGCTAATTTCTTAAAAAAAAATCTTCAACAGTATTAATGGTACGTCCTTCTCTGAATGGTCTATTTTATGTAACTTTGTTAGGATTCATTCACTGCCTTAAAGGAAACAGTAAAACATTAATTAAAATTTTAGAAATTGGAGGATATGGAATTGCAGCCTTGTTGTTACATTTGTTGCAGTTCTATAGTTTTTTTGTTTTTGTTTTTTATTTGAATACCTATATTATTCATACTAATGCCAATGAACTGTGTATCTGTATAGCTCCACAATACCCCTTGAGGTGGATTCCTGTACATGGTGAGGGGACCTCCCAAAGAAGGTTCTATAATTAGTTTACCTCCTCTTGGATCTGAACATCCACCCATGTGTTTGCCGTGCATAGTGACCCATGAAGGAGAAGAGAAGATGCTGATGGTTGTATGGTGCCTGGGACACTGCAGCACACTACATTGATTTTGAATTCCAGAGTCAGTTGGCTGGTACTGTTGGGCTAGGGTCAACTGAGTGCCGGTATTTGGCATTCTCATTGGGTGTTGTGGACACTGTGTTTGATGCTGGCATTTGGGTATAGTGCTCAAAAACCCTAACATTGCTGCAGTGTCCTTGTTTGGCACTGTAGTGCATCATCTCTCAGGACACTGTGGTGGGTGGGATCAGTGGGTACTGAATCTTTTTCTTATAGATCCCCTGCCTTCAGATAAAAAATAATAATAAAAAAATTGATAAGCAACAATAAATGGAGGACTTTGTTCCACAGTCACCACTCAAGTCATTTCTTGTACCTTGTTTTCAAATTTTACATTCCTTGGCTGAGAAATCCATAGGACATATATCTCTATTTTTTCCTGAGTCAGAAATCCTTGCTGATTTCTCCAACCAAGGAGTTTATGCTGTATGATGCATCTCTACATGTAAGAAAGAGGTTATTCTGCTGAGCAATGTTCCAAATTTGACATCAAGGCATCAAATTCATTGAGGAATGGCTTTGCTGGTTGACTGGTATGTACCCATCTTGTATGTGTCACTTGATACTCACTTGGAGGCTGTAACCATTCATATATCATTTGGGTCCAACTATTACTGTTTCTCTCTTTACCTGTCTCTATTTTCTGGAGAAATTTATGATCAGTCAGACCTTGATGATTTTATAGAACAGTTGTTATCTGCCTTTTTTGTCTTGGGTGACTTTAATGGTCACAATTCCCTTTGGGGTTGTGCTGATATTGATGAGACTGGTTGTTCATTGGAGTGTATACTCTTGGATTGCAAACTATTTTTCTTCAGTAATGTTTCACATACCTATTTTTTGCACTTAGTCAATCTTTTACTGCTCTTGATCTATCTGTCTGTTTCCCTTTATTTTCCTCATTTTTATTGGAGGGTTGGTGGTGTCCCAAAGGTCTGGGATAATTTGCCTAACATTTTGAGTGAGATTGGCTGGGGTTGATGCCATCCAACTCAAGTGTCATGGTGGATGATGGACCAGGCTAATTGGTTCTCTTTCATTTCTCTCTCTTGTAAATCAATCCTGCTGTTGTTAGCCTTACATCTGTTACTGACTGCATGGAGACAGTGAATGATTATATCATTCAAGCAAATCTTCATTCTATACCAAAAACCTCAATGTTTCCAAAGATATTCTCATCCATGGTGTTCATGCTGGCACTGAAGGCTCAGAAACAGATCTGAGATATCTTTTTTTTATGTATCCCACTTCATTAATTTTCAACATGCCTGCACCCATGTTTGGCAGGTCTGACATCAAAGCCAAAAGAAATATTGGATTAAGCTCATAACCAGCATTTCTTCTACCACCAGTTTCAAAGTTATATGGGACAAAATTTGGAAGGTCAGTGATAGGTATACTTCCCATCTCCTTTCTATCTTCTTTTCTGATGGCTAGGAAGCTGCTGATATACAGAGAATCACCAATACTCTTGGGGAGTGGTTTGCTTATCTTTCCAGCACTTTTATTTCTTCTCCTGCTTTCTGCCTTCTTGACTATCAAGTCTTGGGCAGTTCAATCACCTCTTTCGTTTTGCACTGATTGTTTCTGTGATTATAACTGGCCCTTTACACTGTTGGAACCTAAGTTTGATCTTCACTGGCTTAGTAGTGCATTGGTTGGACCTGATGGCATTCACTGTGAGATACAATACAATCTCATTTCTACCTTTTTTGCTCTTGTTCTAGCTATGTTTAAGTGGATATAACAGAAGAAAATTTTTCCTGATGCTTGATGCAAAGCCATTTTCCTAACTTTTTGTAAGCCTTAGAAAAATTCCTTATTATTTTCCAGTTGCTTTAACTAGCTGCTTTATTAAGATGTTAGAATGGATGGTTAAAGTGTGTCTTGTTTGGCTCCATGGACCATCTGATTTCACTTGAGAAGGCTTATGGCACTACTTGGAGGTATGGTATTTTGCAGGACCTCCATTCATATGGGTTGCATGGCCAGTTGCCCATTTTTACCCTTAATCTTTTCCATGACACAATTCTAAGTCAGTGTAGGTTTTGCATTATCTTATTATTTTACACATGAACTTGGAATCTTGAGTGTCTTGCTTTTCAGTTGGAAAATCAATGCTATTACTCAACAACCTCCTTCTACAGTTGCAAATAACCTCTACATCAATGACTTTTGCATTTCATGTCTGTCATCGAACATGAGGTTTTTTGAGTGGCAGCTTCAAACTACCCTCAGTCACTTGTTCAAGTGGACCAAAACATATGAATTCAGCATTTCTTTCTCCAAAACCATTTGTATACAGTTTTGCAACTAACAAAGTTTATACGCCAATCCCGAACTTCGTCTCAGTGAACTTCTTCTCATTGCCCTTGAGGCAAAGTTCTTGGTATTTATCATTGACTGTAAGCTTACTGTCATTTGTCATATAAAGCAGCTATGTGTTCTCCACTATTTGCAACTTTCTCTGCAGTATGCTACCAAGTTTTGATTTTTTATGAAAGCATCTTACCTGGGGTTATATCTTCATACTTAAGTGGGTTATACTCTTTTGTAGTAGACAGTTTGCAGTTCCTTCTTTTAGCCTTTATATCCAAGTGTAGCTGGCTGAATTGGATTTGTCAGTGGATGATGTTTCTGTTTCCAATAATCAACCATACCCACTGTGGCTAATTACCCTCCCCACTTGTGATCTTTCTTTGAGCCATCTGAGAAAAGTGGATACTCCCAATTGGAAGTACCATCTTTTCTTTGCCAAACATCTTCCAAACTGTTATTCTATTTCCCTTTAAACAAATGTTTTGAAATCAGTTGACTCTGTGGGCTCTGTTATAGTTTCTTGTGGCTCTGTGGTTGCTCTCAGGATCCCCTCTTCAGTTTCTGTGTTCACTGCTGAGTTGTATGCCATTTCTATTGCTTCGGATCACATAAAAATTACGCATTACACTGATTGTACAATTTACACTGACTCTCTTAGCTGTCTACTGACCCTGGAATTGTTTACTGCTAGTTCTCACCCTATTCTTATTGATGTTCAATGACAACTGGCCCATTTTTGTTTCAATCCGTTTTTTTATGAATACTTGGCTATGTACATATTTATGAGAATGAGATTGCTGATACCACAGCTAAGTCTATCTTTTCTGGTGCTGTCATAGCCGTGCTTGTCCCATATATGGACTAATGGTCTCTATTCAAGGCTTGGCTGTGTGCCAGTTGGCAGTCAGCTTGGGATGAACAATGTAACAACAAACTTTTATAGATTAAATCTACTGTTACTCTCTGGCCATCTTGTTTTCATAATGATCATATGGAGGAAGATGTTTTGACTAGGCTGTGCAATAGTCACAGTTTTTTTAACTCCTCATTTTTTCTGATCTGGTATTGACCCATCAATTTGTAGCCCTTATGACACACAGATCAAAATTGCATGTTTTACTGTTGTGTTGTCATTATGTGCAGCATCATTTTAAACATTTTTTCTAAGAGTTTGTCCCTAACATTGGGCAGTGTCATAGGTGATGGTGACGCTGTCCAACTTGATTATATGTCAGTTTGTTTATGGGTTATATGCCTTCTTAGTTGTATTTAAGTTTCTTTGGTACCTGATTTTTAGTATTCATTTACTTTTTAACCTGATATTATTTTACATTTGACATTTATTCCAGTTGTTTGGTGCAGATGCCCTGATTGCTTTATGTGAAAAAATGCCAAACTAATAAACAGCTCTGTGTTACCTGAAAAAGGTTAGGGGGAGAATTGTGATCCAAGTTTTCTTACACCCATAATTGTAAACATTTTAACAAACAAAACTATCTCTCTTTCTATCATGCTGGAATGGACTCACTGTCATAAAAGGCAAATTTACCAGTACTGGTTACACCATTGTTTTAATTATTCCTTATGTGGATTAACAGCCTGACATTTAACCAAAACTTCATGTCATTTGGCAGGAAATTTTAGGTGAGAAATGCATAAACAAGTTTTTTTCAGATGGAACTGGCCATTGATGATTGGTCATCTAATTTGTGTAGTAATGGGAGGGAGAAAGTTTACCAAACACAACTTCAACTTGGCATAGTTAATATCTGTAGTTCTTACAGGTTGTTTTACCTAAGAGGAAAATAACCTGCAAATGTATGAGCAGTGTGACACCCAAATCTGTGACATTGCCCAAATTGAACACGATTTCTTTTATATAGTGATTGACACAGATACTAAAAAGCCTGGCTACAGGTTGGGTTTTTAATTATCTGACCAGAACTGAGTCCCTTTTCAGTACCTGGGTATCAGTTATTGATATTACCTCCTTTGAATTAAATATTTCTTTGGCAGAGTTTGGAAATTACATTTTTTTTTCATGTTAAAGAATTTTCACACAAAGAGATAGTTGCGAGTGTTTTGGTTGCTTTTCTTATGTAAACTTAAGAAAACAACCATGGGATACAGCCAGTATATGGAACAAAGAATATTGCAGCTTGGAGGACTATTAATAACTATTCTGTTGTTTTCAGCACTAAAAGAGGCTACACAAGTCTACAGACCTGAAGAAGAAAACTATGTCTACTGTATACAGCATTTAATTATGTATAATATATTTAAATGATTAATTAATATTGGTGATAATTTTACTGTTTTTTTTAATACCCAAACAAGACCTAAATTCCAAAGTATGTTCTAGATTTACTTCTTGTGCTGACTTAGTTTTTATGAATGATTGGGCCTTTTATTTCTGTTAACTATACTTTATTATTTAATCATATATGTAAAATAAACTTGTATTCTATCAAGTTTTTTTATTTTGATTTAAACGTTTTTAAATGGTTGTCTTAGGAACATCATTATAAACATAATTCTTTGGTGCAAATGGTCCATGTGACTCTGCACCATTAAACAGCATTTATCCCCATACCTGTTTATCACTTTTGAAAACACATTCACATTTTTATTTACAGAGTGTCATTCTAAATTAAACTAATACTCTTTCCAGTAGCTCTTTCTTATATGTGTAAACATGCTCAAAATGAGACTAGTTTATGATATTATCATTCAGTCAGATTACTGTATTTTGCTTGGGTGAATGTTTTACACTACTTTTTTGTATGGCTTTGTGATTAGTTTATGATTCTCTGTAAGTTTGTAATTAATAAATACTCAACTCATATTTCTATTGTTGCCTCTTCTGTTAGTGTCTTATTTTTTACATGGTACTGGCTTTTCAGTCAGAACCATTAGTGGACATTAAATTTAAAGTGAAACACCACCAGCAAAAATTCCAACATCACTCTTATCTATTAATTGGTGGATGTGGCTGTTTTGTGATGTACTTGAGTCCTCACCTGGTTCTACTTGGACTTGGGTAACCTGTGCAACAGGTACCAAACTTCTTTTTCATTTTGTTTTTGTTACAGAGAAATGGCTCTTTGCCAGAACTAATCTTGTTCCCAATTAAAGAGACCAACCTTTCAGTCATTTGACTACTGTCTCCTGACAGTGGTGCTTGAGTGCTGGAATCTGTTTTAATGCCCTTTGGAAGCTTGAAGAGGAGTTCTACACTTAGCTTCTTCTGGGATATCTCTTATAATCGTTTTGCTCATGGTGCCTTGGATGCTGTGTTGGTATATGTCCCCTTCAGTCTTCTGGTAGGTCCAGCCCTTGAAGCAAAATATTCCTTTTTGACAGCAAGAACCACTGAGTGAGCCATCTGGTCATCTGCATTACCATCACACTGGTTTTTGTAGCTGGTATCAAAGTCTTGGTAGAGTCTGACCTGCCTCTTCCCTCCTGGGACTTGGATACCCTTCAGCTTATACTTAGTTACCAGAAAGCTCTCCTTTGGTTTTGTAATGCTGTGGTTCTACTGGAGATATGATCAAATCTGTCACCTCAACCTCATGGCAATGCCACACACTATGATAGGAAAAGTTAATGGGCTACATTGCTCTTGGGCTTTCCCTTCTTTGGGTAGTGTCAGTAGTGGTAATGACTCCTGAAGATTGCTTGAAGGCTAGGTTGTTTTTTTTTAAGTTAGGATGGTGTTGAGCATAATTATCTAATGCTGGAAACTTTCCTGGACTTCCCAGTGGCTTCAGAGTCTTTATCAGCAGACAAATAATGAATTCAGCCCTTGGGAACATCACTGTCTACCCATTCACTGAGTTTGTAAACAATCCCAAATCAGACACGTTAAGAAGCAACAAAACTTCGTCCATTGTCTCACTGACTGTAAACATCAGTTTGGGACACTCTCTACAGTAACTTCATGCTTCTTACTTTAGAGAAAGTCCTGGATATCATGGAGCAATTTTGAATTTCATGAAGTTGATTAGGAAACAATTTTCACAGCAAACAAGGAAATGAAAGGCTTCAAAAACAAGATTAACTGGAACAAGATAGAATACCACTGGTACGTCAGTGAAAGATACTCACTGTGAATAAAACTTAACCTTAGGGTATTTTCATGTGTTGGCTGGGTTTTTTTTTTTTTTTTTGTAAGAATCTGTATCGTGTTTGCGATAAATTGGAACAATAAACAAACAGCGCACAATCTACTTCTTTTAAAATAATATATTCAAAATAACTCAAATGTATGCACAAAAGTTATTTATAGAATATCGTAGTTGAATCTAAAACTTTAAATCTTCCCTTACTTGTCAAAGTCAACACTAGTTCAGTTCCCCTCCGTGTGGATTCCTGTACGTGGTGAGGGGACCTCCCAGGGAAGGTTCTGTTTTGTCTGGTTATCTTCTCTGGGATCTAAACATCCACCCATGTGTTTGCCGTGCGTGGCGACCCGTGATGGAGAGGAGAGGATCCTGGTGGTTGAGGGGGTCCAACCCTAACACACCACTTTGGCCTTGAATTCCTGTAGACGGGCAGCCTTTGGGTGGCCTTCGTTGGGTCAATCGGCTGGTCCACTTGGGCTAGAGTCAACCAAGTACCAGTGTTGGAAGTTCTCAACGGGTGTTGTGGACATTGTGCCTGATGCTAGTGTTTGGGTATAGTGCTCAGGAAACCCTGGCGTTGCTGCATTGTTCTTGCATGACTTTGTGGTGCATCCCCTCGTAGGGCTCCATGGTGGGTGGGGTCAGTGGGTACCGAAATTTTTCTTTTTTCCTATGGATCCTCCTTCAAAACAATTAAATAAAATAGTGAAAAAACAGTCAATGGTTAAGCGACCACGTCTTGAAGACTGAACAGCAATCTTCAACATCTGTAACACACGTACCTCATTTTCTTATATTACATTCTCTTTTGGAAAAACCTTTAGGGCAATTGTCCCCCTCTTTTTTCTTCAGAAGGGACTTGCTGGATCTCCAAAGTCAGTAAAGTAGCTTTGATCTGGAGACATATTAGATGAAACATTCACAACTCATCACAGTGAACTCCTCTTGAATTCAACGGCAATTGGGAATATACCTATTGAGGTTACCCTTCATGCTACCTTGAATTCTTCACAAGGAGTTATTGTTGAGATGGATTTGAAGAACGTCCCCGAGTCAGAGATTTTCGCTGGTCTCTCCACTCAAGGAGTTTTTGCAGTGAGGCACATCTCCACTTGCAAAGATGGAGTTACACTGCCAAAAAATACCCTCGTTTTGACATTTACTTCATCACGTGCACCTGCCACCATCAAGGCAGGTTATCTCATTTGCAGGGTATGGCCATACATTTCAAACCCTATCCGATGTTTCCAATGTCAGAGGTTAGGCCACTCAAAGACATCATGTGGTTCCCTGACATGTGCTCGTTGTGGGGGCAAGGACCACGATGCCTATGAATGTGACTTGGACCCACATTGCGTCACCTGCAATGGTTTTCACCCCTCCTACTTTCGTTCTTGCCCAAAATGGTTGGAGGAAAAAGAGATGCAACATTTGAAAACGATACATAACTTTAGTTATCGTGAGGCTCGGAAATTGCTGCCCACCACTCCATCTCGGACATATGCTGCTGCACTTCATTCCACAACTACAGTGGGAGTGCAGACAGATCTCTCTGTGCCTCCAAGAGAATCGTTTTCAAAACAAATGAAAAGCTTTTTGACCTCCATGGTTAAAAAAGTTGATGAATCGACTTCCACACCCATCTCTGTTTCTCCCATACATTCCAACAAACCTCAAGATCCACATTTTTCAGTTTCAAATACAGGCATTTCTTCTGATACATCTTTTTCTCCCACCCCAAGAGGCAAAACAATCATTCGTTTGCATCCTCAGTCACTGGAATCCCCTTCCAATACCAAAGACCTGCCCACTCGACCCAGGGCAGGATCCATGGAGGTTAATAGACATCCTCCGACTAAGGACACTAAGGAAAAAAGACGTGGTCGTAGATAGAAGGGTTCTCCAGCCAATTTACCTACCCGTCATTAAAAATGGCCACCTTGATACAGTGGAACTGTCGAGGTTTACGTTCTAATCTGGATGATAGCAAAACACTGATTGCTTCCTACCATCCTGTTTGTCTTTCCTTACAAGAAACATTTCTCAAACCTACTGATACAGTCACCATTCGGCCGTAGCCATCCGTGTTTATTGGGTCATACCATCACTGTTTGTTCTCTCTACCTGTCCCCTGGAGAGACATATGATCAATCAGACCTTGATGCTCTCGTTGAACAGTTGCCGTCTCCTTTTTTAATCCTGGGGGACTGTAATGGACATCATCCCTTCTGGGGAAGTGCTGTTATTGATGGGAGGGGTTGCTCTGTAGAGCGTATGCTCTCTGATCACAATCTTTCTCTTTTTAATACTGGTTTTTCCACTTATTTTCATCCACCTAGTCAGTCCTTTACCGCTATTGATCTCTCGGTTTGCTCCCCTTCATTATTCTCTCATTTTTCATGGAGGGTTGACAGTAATCCACAAGGCAGTGATCATTTTCCTGTCCTTTTAAGAGAGACTGGCCGTGGTCGATGCCACCCAACCCACGTGCCCCGGTGGAAGCTGGATCAGGCAGACTGGCTCACTTTCACTGGTCACACAGAACTTGATCCTGCCATCGTAAATCAGCCATCCATAGACGACTGTGTGGCAGCGGTAACTGGCTGTATTATACAAGCAGCTTCTCAGTGTATTCCTAAAACCTCGACACGTTTTCTACGATATCCTCGTCCCTGGTGGAATTTTGCTTGCCACTTAGCACGGAAGGCTCAAAAACGGGCCTGGGATACTTTTCGTAGATATCCTACACTTTCAAACTGTGTCGCTTTCCAACGGGCCCATGCACATGCTAGGTGGGTAAGACGTCAAAGCCAGAAGGAATCTTAGATTACGTTCACCACTAGCATATCTTCAACCACCAGTTCCAAGATCATATGGGACAGGATTCGAAAGGTTAATGGGCACTACAATTCTGTCCCTCTCTCGATCTTACTCTCTGATGGTCAGGAGGTGGCTGATGTCCAGAGCATCGCTGATACACCAGGTGAAAGCTTTTGCCGGGTATCTAGCACTTCTGCTTGTTCCTCCACCTTCTTGGCCATCAAGACTCGGGTAGAGCGTTCACCTCTTTCCTTTCGAACTGACTGTTTCTTTGACTATAATTGTCCCTTTGCATTGGTGGAACTGAAAATGGCCCTTCATCAGTCTGCCAGTTCATCTGTTGGACCTGATGATGTTCATTATGACATGCTGCACCATCTATCTCCTGCTTCTCTTGATGTCCTTCTGATTGTCTTTAACCGGATCTGGCAGGAGAATGTTTTTCCTGATGCCTGGCGCCAGGCTCTTATTTTACCTTTCTCTAAGCCAGAAAAAGATTCCAAGATTCCTTCAAACTTCCGTCCAATTGCTTTGACGAGCTGTCTCTGTAAGACCTTAGAAAGGATGGTTAATGCTCGTCTTGTTTGGTTCCTTGAATCAAACAACCTCCTCTCGCCCAGCCAGTGTGTGGGTTCCGATGACAGCACTCCACCACAGACCACCTAATTCGTCTTGAAACATCAATCAGAGAAGCCTTTCTCAAACGCCAACATCTTGTATCAATATTTTTTGACATTGAGAAGGCTTATGACACAACATGGAGGTATGGCGTTTTGCGAGACCTCCATACATATGGGTTAGGTGGCCATTTACCCATGTTTATGAAAAATTTTTTAATGGAGAGGAGATTCCAAGTTCATGTGGGTTCGACAATTTCCCGTTCTTTTGTACAGGAACTTGGAGTCCCTCAAGGCTGTGTTTTGAGTGTCACACTCTTCAGTATAAAGATAAATGCCATCACTGAACAACTCCCTCTCACTATTGCGAATGGGCTATATGTCGACGACTTTCACATCTCATGTCAGTCGTCAAACATGAGATATATTGAGCGGCAACTACAAACTGCCCTTAATCGTGTACTGAAGTGGACTATGGCGAACGGCTTTAATTTTCTCTCTCTCTAAAACCGTATGCATGCACTTTTGCCGCCAACGGGGTATTCACCCTGATCCTGAACTTCATATCGGTGAAGTTTCGCTGCCAGTGGTCCCTGAGACCAAGTTCTTGGGGCTTATCTTTGACCGTAAGCTGACCTTTATACCACACTTAAAGCAGCTTCGGGTCAAATGCACAAGAGCACTGAACATCCTTCGTGTCCTCTCTTCTACCAGTTGGGGAGCAGATCGATGTTCAATGTTAAAGGTATATCGTGCTCTTATTCGATCAAAACTCGACTATGGATCAATGGTCTATGGCTCGGCCTTAAAGATGCTGGACCCCATTCATCACCAAGGACTTTGCCTCTGCACTGGGCTTTCCGTACCTCTCCAGTTCAAAGCTTATACGTTGAATCTCATGAACCTTCTCTGCACCTTTGCCGTTTGCAACTATCTTTACAATATTCTTTGAAACTTCGTTCCTTAACAAAGCATCCCACCTGGGGATGCGTTTTCCTTCCTCGGTGGGCCGTACTGTTTCAGAACAGACGATCTACCATTGCTCCATTTGGCCTTTGCATCCGGGCGCAATTTGATGAATTGGGTCTGTCCTTGGATAACATTACAGAATCCAGTGGTCAGCTCATTCTACCATGGCTTATTACAGTCCCCAAATGTGACCTTTCTGTAAGTCATCTGAGAAAGGCAGATACTCCAGATTGGAAGTACCGTCTTTTATTTAATGAACATCTTTCAAACAATCATTCCGTTCCCATTTATACAGATGGTTCCAAATTTTACCAACTCTGTTTCTTACTGCACAATTTGTGATAGATTTACCTTACCCCATGCGTTACCACAGTTTCATCCAGAACTCTATAAATGTCTCCATTTCGTGAAAAACCACAAATACAGGTTCAATTACTTTATAACACTCATTTATAAAACGAATTATTTTCCTTATCTCTATTAAATTGTGAAACACACTTTAAAATTCTGGCGAAACTAATAATAATAAAGTCTAACTTCATATTCACTAGCTTAATGTTTTGTGACTTCTTAACTTGTTGGTTACCAAACTCGCATTCAGAGCTTTAAATAATTGTCTATTTTTTATTAAAATGTCACACAGGTTCATTCAGTTACTTAAAATCCAACTGACAAAACAAATTGTTTTTCCTATCTTTGTTGTTACAATACAGCTGTGAAGCACTATAGAAATTACTCGCTCGCCGTCTAGCTTCATGTTTACTTGACTGAACGTGACTTGTACTCACTTGGTCACCCATATATATGGGATACCCAACTGAAACCTCGAACTTTTTATAAGTTACGAGACCTCATGATGTAACAATATTTACTCTAGGTTTGTTTGTTTATTTATTTTGAATTTCGCGCAAAGCTATACTTGGGCTATCTGCGCTAGCCGTCCCTAATTTAGAAGCGTAAGACTAGAAGGAATGCAGCTAGTCATCACTATTTACCGTTAACTCTTGGTCTACTCTTTTACCAACGAACAATGGGATTGATCGTATTATTATAACGCCCCCACCGCTGAAAGGGCGAGTATGTTTGATGAGACGTGGATTTGAACTCGCGATTTTCGGATTACGATTCGAGTGCCTTTAACCACCTGGCCATGATGGGCCCCATTTACTCTAGCCTCTAGGAAAGAAGAAACTTATCGAAGACTTAAGTAACGCAACACCAAGCTGCAACAACTGAACTGCACACCCACAATGTACAGCTCTTGACCGATTTACGTAACAAAGTTTGTCATAACTATCGCCTTTAAAATAATTATTTTTAAACACTTATTATAAAAGTAAATAATAATTAAATATTAATCACCAAATGAACTAAATAATAACTTACATTAAACAGTTTTGTATATCTTACATCTTAAATACTGACATTTTGGATTCAAATGCAAAAGTAGACCAAATTATACTTAGTCAAAAGTTCACCTGGGTAAATAGATTAAGAGAGGTCAGAATCATCAGTTACAATAATGAATTAGGTACTTGTCAAACAACATAACTACTGGAGCAATGTGCCCATCCTCAGCCACAGAACATGTAAACAGAGAACTTGGGCTTGGCATGGCCAGGTGGTTAGGGTGCTTGGCTCGTAATCCGAGGGTCACGGGTTTGAATCCCCGTCACACCAAATATGTTTGCCCTTTCAGCCGTGGTGGCATTATAAAGTTTCGGTAAATCCCACTATTCCTTAGTGAACGGGTAGCCCAAGAGTTGGTGGTGGGTGGTGATGACTAGTTGCTTTCCCTCTGGTCTTATACTGTTAAATTAGGGACGGCTAGCACGAATAGCACTCGTGTAGCTTTGTGCGAAATTGAAAAACAAATCGAGAACCTGAGGACTTCTCAAACTTGGGTTTTTACTCCTCGACCAGCTAATCGGTCGCTACTGCTCAGACTGGACAATTGGCACACTCATATCAAACTCTCAGACTCTGTCTTATCCCTAGTCTACCATCTGCTTATCAAAATGACAAAGCCCAGTACTAGTAAGAAGGAACAGGAATTAAAACTTTTCAATCCTACACGTTAAAGATGACTCGGATTATGTGATACTAATCTCACCTTTAACCATTAGTTTTTCCCTAATGCTTTCACTGTTTTTCCTTAGGGAATTTCTTCCATTTATAAATTATGAAACGGTTATAGTATGCGTTACAAAGTTTCATCATACAGGTGGTGTCTTCTATCACCACGTGTTACGCTTAGTCTTAAAATCTGTACTTTGTAATTAAGCAGTGTTAAGAATGTATACAGTAAAATAATTTGCCCGTTAAGATATTTCAGTTTATTTGACTGAAATATCCCTATTACATTCAAGTAAAACAATGGGTACACCCCTTGTATATATCTGTTATATCTAAAAAAAATTGAAAATATTGTGTACTACTAATAAGTTCGCCTACTTATAATATTTCAGTTTGATTAAGTTAAAATACTCTTGCATTATTCTTTTGACGAACGCCAGGTAAAAATGTATTATATAAAACCACAGGTAAAACTGTTTTCTCACTCTGCGTGTCTGTGTTATTTTTATCTTCTTCATGAAAAATTCATCACTTGCAAAAAATATTTTAAGGTCAAAAGAGAAACATTCTTTCAGTGCTAATGATAATAACAGTTACGATACACTTTCCATTTTGTCCATCACAGTGAACGGTATATTCATGAAATTAATTTATTTACTAAGATCAAATCCTTTGTCTTCAAACCCTTGTTGCCTTATTATTATTTATTGGCCCGGCATGGCCAGGTGGTTAAGGCACTCGACTTGTAATTCGAGGGTCGCGGCTTTGAATCCCCGTCATACCAAACATGCTCGCCCTTTCAGCCGTGGGGGCGTTATAATGTTGTAAAAGAGTAGCCCAATAGTTGGCAGTTGGTGGTGATGACTAGCTGCCTTACCTCTAGTCATACACTTCTAAATTACGGACGGCTAGCGCAGATAACCCTTTTGTAGCTTTGCGCGAAATTCATAACAAATCAATTATTTATTACCATACTCATTGGGTAGTTAATGTGTCTTAAAAACTTTCAGGAACGACTTAGTGTAATGTTTATAAATAGTGTGGGTTACAAACTTGAAATTTTTCATACGTATATTGATATATAACTATGCTGTAATTATGCTTAGCCTGGTATTCTAGTAGTTTATACACCTTACTATACAAACCGGACTGTCATGGCCAAGCGCGTAAGGCGTGCGACTCGTAATCGGAGGGTCGCGGGTTCGCGCCCATGTCGCGCTAAACATGCTCGCCCTCCCAGCCGTGGGGGCATAAAATGTTACGGTCAATCCCACTATTCATTGGTACAAGAGTAGCCCAAGAGTTGGCGGTGATGACTAGCTGCCTTCCCTCTAGTCTTACACTACTAAATTAGGGACGGCTCGGTGCCGCGGGCTAATCAACCTACTCACTTAAATACCTGTTGAAGAATCCGCAAGCGATTGCGGCCCTATGTTCCTTGATGGAATCTAAGGGTGATAACTAACTAACTAACTATACAAACCACTTTGGTAAAATATGAGTGACCTATCAAACCTACACTTTATAAAGAGAGTGGTGTTTTAAATACAGCGCATACTTCAAACTTCTCGAAAATAAATAATTACTGGCAACATTCAAACTAATTAAGATTTTAAGACTAAGAACCAAGGTTAAAATTTCAGTGATGTCGAGAAAACCCACTTGTAGAGAAGAATATATATGTAGAAAGGCTCGTTTGGGTTGAGAAAATGTTTTACGTAGAGGAGCGAACAACGCTGACGATGACTGAAGAAGGTCGAAACGTTCTTCGCGCCTCTGCGTAAAATATTTTCTCAACCAAAACGAGCAGTTTTTACATATATAAGGTTAAAATTTGTGTTTTTACTTGCTCTATCTCAATAAATACTAAAAACAAATAACCAACACAATAAAACAACTGAATTACCTTAATGGTTGGTGATCCAGTTTATATTCCAAGAAGATTAATGAAAGTTCTAACGAGAGTTTGATGTTAAGCTCTGTAAAGTTCTCCACTAAGCTAGACTGTCGAATTTATTTTCCAAAACATTGGATGATGTTTCACTTCAGAAAATTCACGTAGTGTCTCAGAAAGCAAAGGGCTAGAATGTTCTTTCAATACATGATCATCTTAACTATCATTATTTATCAAGAGATAATCTCACAGGGTAATTTGGAAAGGAAGGAATCCCAATTCCTTTCAAATCATGATTTTGCAGATCAGCAATTTTCTAAATTGACAATGCTCAAGTAGAAGCTGCAAAATGTAATACAATATTAAGTCCTTTGTCTTCATAGCCTCGTTTTCTTGTTTTTTTTTTTCTTATTTATTACCACACTCTTTATGCAATAAATAATAATCTCGATCAAGTTACAGTATCCTTACACTATGCTTTTGAGAAACAGCAGGTATAAC